>NW_028289631.1:0-245177 GCF_059628265.1 Tinamus guttatus
TTTCTTTCTTTCTTTCTTTCTTTCTTTCTTTCTCTCTCTTTCTCTTTCCTCTTTCCCTCTTTCCCTCTCTCTTTCTTTCTCTCTTTCTCCCTTTCTTTGTCTTTCTTTCTTTGTCTTTCTTTCTTTCTTTCTTTCTTTCTTTCTTTCTTTCTTTCTTTCTTTCTTTCTTTCTTTCTTTCTTTCTTTCTTTCTCTCTTTCCCTCTTTCCCTCTTTCTCCCTCTCTCTTTCTTTCTCTCTTTCTCCCTTTCTTTTCTTTCTTTCTTTCTTTCTTTCTTTCTTTCTTTCTTTCTTTCTTTCTTTCTTTCTTTCTTTCTTTCTTTCTTTCTTTCTTTCTTTCTTTCTTTCTTTCTTTCTTTCTTTCTTTCTTTCTTTCTTTCTTTCTCTTTCTCTCTTTCCCTCTTTCCCTCTTTCTCCCTCTCTTTCTTTCTCTCTTTCTCCCTTTCTTTGTCTTTCTTTCTTTGTCTTTCTTTCTTTCTTCTTCTTTCTTTCTTTCTTTCTTTCTTTCTTTCTTTCTTTCTTTCTTTCTTTCTTTCTTTCTTTCTTTCTTTCTTTCTTTCTTTCTCTTTCTCTCTTCCTCTTTCCCTCTTTCTCCCTCTCTCTTTCTTTCTCTCTTTCTCCCTTTCTTTGTCTTTCTTTCTTTCTTTCTTTCTTTCTTTCTTTCTTTCTTTCTTTCTTTCTTTCTTTCTTTCTTTGTCTTTCTTTCTTTCTTTCTTTCTTTCTTTCTTTCTTTCTTTCTTTCTTTCTTTCTTTCTTTCTTTCTTTCTTCTTTCTTTCTTTCTTTCTTTCTCTTTCTTTCTTTCTTTCTTTCTTTTTCTTTCTGTCTGTCTGTCTGTCTGTCTGTCTGTCTGTCTTATAATTTGCACAAATACAGACTTGTTCTGATGAACACAGTCTGTTTACTTTATTCTGTGAGAATCCCGACTTTGAGGGCACCCTTACCTCTGGGAACAGTCTTCCAGAGGGTAGCACATGTGTGCCTGCCTTTCTTGTACTGCTCATGTGTTTCAGCATACTGAGCAGGAAGAAAACTGGCCAATATGATTTGTTAAAGTTTGGTAACATTGGTGCAATCATTTGGTGATTGGTGCAATCACCCCAACACTAGGCATAAAAATCTATTTAAGCTTAGATTTTGATTTCATCTGTAATGCTTACTAAAGCAATTGTATTTTGCAAATTGCAATTATTACTTGCATTCTTTAAAGCCATTACCAATGCAAAATATCTGAGTGTGCGGGAGGACAGATGAGTAGTTGTTTTTGTTGAACTGGAATCAGTAGTAAATAAAATGTTGTCCACCCTGCTGCTGCCTTAAAACTCATGGATTGAATGGGCTCCCAGATTAACAAGAGAATAAGGTTCTAAGTGAAGGACTTGGTCAGGAGCTGTCATGCCATCCTGTACCCAAGTTAGTGGGGATGCTGACAGGTACATAGGTGAAATGCAGAAAAGTCCATTGTCTCAGGAAACTGGAATTTTTACAGTGATGACTTCCTATGGAGCTTCTTTCTGAAGCAGACATAGGTTTTCCACAGGTAGACTTCAAATATTAATGTTATCAAATATATAATAGGCTTAATTCATGTCTGCTGAATTCAAACTACTCTTTTTTTTTTTTTTTTTTCATTTCCCAGAAAAAAAATAATGTTCCCCCTCAGCCCCCTCAGGCCGTAAATACTTCCTTTATTCCAAAGAGTGGAAGATCCACAGCTCTGTCCTGCTCTTTTAGTTAATATTTTGGATTATGTTTTGCTGAGGGAGACTGGTCATAAAGCATTGCAGTGTCCTGGTGGTGAGGACTAAAATTTATAGCTTTGAGGAGATGTCCTTGGGAGTTTCTGCTGAGCCCTCTTTTCTGAACATGCGAGTCAAGACCTGGGCTGGCTACTGCTGAGCTGTCTCAGGCAGGCCCCAGGCTACAGGCTGCCCTGCAAGAGCAGTTGTAGCCTTGATGGATGGGCTGATCCTAATGGACTCACTGTAGCACTTGACTATTATTGATCCTGTGGATGTTCGTCTGTCCTATTTCCCAGAGCTGTAAGAGCATAAAGGAGGTGTTCTGAAGTGGGTCAGGCCTCGTTTCTTACGCTCAGCAAGTGAAGTCCTCTGAACTCAGGCTGTTCCTCGGTGACCAAGGCTCCCGCCCTGGCAGTGTCACGGGACTCGCGGACAGTTTAGCTCTTTAGTCCTGGCATTTTCTGCTGCCATGGGCTGATGCTGGTAGAAGGCTGCAGTTTCCCAAAGAGGGTAAGTACTTTTTCCCCTGGTTTAGGGAACTCAGCTGGCTCCTGAACATGTGCGATCAGAACTAGCACGGGAGAGGGGCTGTGACTGTGTGTCAGGGAATAGGGAAAGAGTTCTGGGGACTGTGGTTTATAGATAAGCTCAGCCATCTTTAACCCTCTGTTGCCTTCTCATATTTCTTCTCTGAAGCTTGAAGATGGTGAGAGAACTGGTGAAATGAATCAAGAGAAAGCTCCAGTAGTAGTCATAAAATTGATCAGGTTGCTGCCTCCTCTGTGCCACACATTCATAGCATGATTTCTTGGCTGACATTACCTTCAAACTAATTTCTTTGCAGGGCTGAGGTCGTATTAAGTTAAGATGTCCCTCTGGTACATACTTTAGGAAGAGGTAAGTGTTGGGGGTTCAGGTGGCGAGACGTGGGACTGGGACAGGACCGTATGCAGCTGTGTGCTCCTTTTGAACTCCTCACCGGTGCAGATGCCTACAACCCTGGCAGCAAATTTCCCCCTTCCATCTGCCGTAAGAGGTGTCCCATTCAATTGGGCTTGGCTCTGACCAGGATGACCTATGCATTCCTGACCTCTGGACCATTCAGCGAGGCCACACATCCTGAAAACTTCGGCACAAAAGGCAGCCATCAGCTCCCTTTGCTTAGCAACAGTCACTGCCGTGAGTGCATCAGCCTGATGCTCTGCCCCGAGGACTGACTCTCCTTAACTCTGAGTGCAGTTCAAGGTCTCTGCCTAAAACTCCAAGCCTTTCGCAGCAGGAGCTTGATCAGGACAGCTCTGTTGCAGAGATGGGTAGTCAGGCCATGGTGTTAAGATGTGGGGTGGCAGGAGGAGCCCTGGGTGGCCTTGGCGCTGTGGGTGCAAAGCAGACAGAGCTGCTTTCAGAGGAAAATGGCTTTTCGTAGGCTCTCCTTTTCTTGCTCATGGACGCACACACACAGTGAAAACTTAAAGCGTGCCCAAGATACTCTTCTTTGGAAAGAAAAGATGCGAGTAACTGATGCTGTTGTTTCTGTTTATTTGCCTAAAGTATTTGAAAGCAACTGTAATGGGATAATAAAAGTACCTTAAGAGACCTCAAGAGAAGCCAAGTATAAAGTACTGGGTTTGCTGGTCTGAGTCCATGAATGATGTAGCATCCATAAATCAAAATGCTCCAACTAGCCCTTTTGGAAGGAAACAATCATGAGAAGCAACATTCAAACCTGCAGACTGCGGCAAAGCAATAAATCCAATCCTTGAGAATTTGCTTTGACCCTATTGTGTGTCTGCTGGCTGTCTTGCTAGAAAGGAAGTCTCTAAGGCTCTTAGAAGTAACCAGGTAGGAAAAGATTCTTACTTTTAATCTGACAGTGAAGTGTATCGTTTTTTCAGGACTTCTATCTCCATATAGAAAGCAGAAGTTAGAGATCTTCCCAGCATTTAGAGGATAGCTGGAATTGCCTTTGCCTTACATGTATTAACAGATAACCATGCCTCTAAGAAGAACCATCTATCTCATTTGAATAAAACTTTTTTTTTTTTTTTTTTTTTTTTTGGTAACAGAATTAGGGGAAAAACTCTCAGTCCTTGTACTTGGAGAACCAAAGGACATGGTACTGTGGAGTACCATCTTTAATTTCCAGTTGTTCCAGCTGAAGGATATTGCTGTCCTTCCTTTACCTCCATGTGTCCTTCACAGCTTATTGTTCGGTAGTCCTTTTTGCTCAAGGCTTATGTGAGTATTCCTTGTTTCAGTCTAATTAACCTGAGTTAGCTTAAGCAATTTAAATAAGTTTTTTTTTTTTACAAATTGATCTTGTTTTGACTGAAGTGGCACAAGTGCAGGGAGAGGCAGGTGGCCTTCAGCAGCTGAGTGTGTGGTTTTCCCATGCCTTGGCTTGAGCAGAAGGCAGCCAGCATGTTCATGAGGACAACAGAATGGCCTGACACTGCAGACTGTCGTACAGATTTACAGGTCTGGTATTTGGCTCCTTGGTCCTTCTAGGGATTTCTTGCACCATCAGTTAGTACTGACCTGCACCATCATTCATGCTAGGTGATGGTATCTCTTCAAAACTCCTGCAAGATAAATATTTCTTCAGTAATTATCTGCAAATTAATAGGGACATCATGAAACTTCTTCCTCATTAAAGGAAGAGGAAGTTTAAAGAGGAGAACTCATCCTTTTTAAATCAGGAGACCTCCCTTCCTATTCTCTTTTAAATAAGTCCTCCACCTGCTAAAAGTCCATGTCAGAGCCTGGTTGTCTGAGAGCTACGTCCTTCCCTGCTGGGCCTGGGTGCCCAGCCTGTCCCAAAGGCTCCACATTTCCCCTGTTGTACCGTGGGTGCAGCGCTATGAAACGTCGCTCTGTGGTGGCGGGGTGTCCTGCAGAACATGCCCCATGAGGGAGGGAAGTGGATTTTTTTCCAAGTGGTAAGTCTGTCAGGAGCCAAAGCCTAAAAACGGGGGTTATTTTGAATAGGACTCAGGAAAGCACTGGAGAAAGGAGGGAGATTCGACTCCAGCAAGTCAAACAGTTAGTTTTCTTTCCTCTACTTTGTTGGATATAAGGTTCTTAAATGGTCGTATCACCATTTCTACTAGTCTTTCTAATGCTACCACAAATCCTACATGTCTGAGCAGGTGGGTCTTTCAAGAGCAAAGCTTGACTTTCAGCTGGTCTGAACCAGATTTTTAAATGGGAACTAAGTGTTAGTTCAAAAATTATAATGATAAGCAAATTCTAGGGGAGAAAAGATCAAAACATAGAAGGAGTTCTTACAGAAGGAAAAGTAATACAACAGCAATAGTGAATTTAGCTGCTTGGACTCATATTTTAGGAAAGAAAAGGTCTTCCTACTGTGACTTGTTTGAACGTAGTTGGCTAGAATGGGAGTTTCCTCATGGTCTAAAATTGCCGATGGCTATCAGATAACCTTAGATGCATTAGTAATTGGTGGTTTATAGTAAAGGAGCTTGATAATTAAGATCTCATCTTTCCTGCACAAATACTGTGTTTGAAGTCCTCTAGTCTCGTCCTAGTCGCAGCATTCAGCTGTAACCGCTAGATCAGTTGCTTTTTACTCTTTAGGACATGAGCCACAGTAAGGAAAAAGACTAGAAAAAATCTGTGATGAACTGTGAGAATAGAGCCAAGTAAGTTTTACTGATGGAAATCAAGGAAAATATGGTACAGGATAAAATTGTTCTCGCCAGCTTTCAGAAATCTGGAGCAGTTCCTTTTATTTTTGCTAGAGTCACTTCAGATTTAGGATAGATGTTAAGACTGGGATCTGTCTGGCTATGCTGCAGAAGATGGAAAACCAAGGCAGATCTCTGCGTCCTCAGACGGGACCTATTTACTTTTGATTATTTCAGAGTACTTCACCGTAGACAGACAATATCTTTTGTGGGAAAGTCACCACAATTTGGGAGAACTAGTGCTGGTTTAATCTAGGGATTTCAAAAATCTCTCAGTTCTAGCAACCCTTTTCAGTGGATGCTTGCTTGCTTCAGCTTTCTAAATGGATTTTTTAAATTCATTTTGTGAAGCAGACTTTTGCAGGTGGTTATGTCAGTTAAGACTATTTTCCCCTCTTAAGCTGTCATTGGTCTTTTCTTCCTCAGGCTTATTTTGTGAAATACAAGTTTCCATGGAGATTTTATTTAAATAGCCCTTGGGTTGTGTTTCATTCAAAGATCAGAAAACTGTAAGCCACACCTCTCCTTCTCTAAGTGTTCGAGGATATTTTTTGAAGGATGATGCTGTTCATTGGGCTGTCAGTCAAACATGTATTTGCAAACACTGGGGCTTCACCCTGACAACGCGGAGACTCGTGGTTTGAGCAGATGTACTGAGTTGATCAAACTGTGGGGAGAAAAGGCTACTGGTAAAACCGTGTTAGACAAAATACAGTTCATGTAATTTCAAGGGTTCATTCGAAGTGTTGCTTTTTTTTTTTCAAGCTCTTTTATTGTTAATTTGTGATGTACTCTGTCTTAAAATATTTTCATCTGAGTGAATTAAAATCTAGAGCAAAAGATTTTAAAAACACGAGTATACCAAACGAACCTATTTTCTGCATGTTTCTGATGTTCAAAAATGAGACTTTTTCCAAGAAGAAATGTTTCCTCCTAATGTTGAGAATCAACCATAGAAAAGTAAAATAAATGAATGTGTTTATTAAATACTTGCACAGGCCGAAAACAGTTTTCATATTTTATTGAAAAGTGTTTGGCCGTTTCATAGCACTCTTTGTCCATGGATCTCTCCAGTGTACAGTCATTAGCACATCTTTACAGGGAAGAAAGCCAGGTGTGTAGCATAAGTCAGAATGTGGGATCCAGTCTTTTGACCCCTGGATAATCCCCTGGTAGCTGATTCCAGCCCCCCAGAGGGTGTCAGTTATTTACCTGTGCCCTTGGAGAGCGCCGTGTTTATGGTAGTGAATGTGGGATTTTAATGTAGAGAAAAAAAGAAGAGTAGCAAAATAAGGGTCATAAAGCAAATCTTGGAAGGAAATATTGATCGAAATAACTTGAATTACTCGGGAAAAGGGGATAAATGTGCAGAGAGGAGGAGCACTTGCTTGGATATTGTGGTATCTTTTGGGTACTTCTGTTTCATTCTTACAGTATGAATGTTACCGACTTTTAAATGGTTGAAGCTGGAGTTTTGTGTCTTTGCTTCTGCACTCGTACAGCACAACTTAGAGAGACCCGTTTACTTCTCTGGGCTGATGGGCCCCGGGTTCATGCAAATAGGGGAGAAAGGCTAGAAGGGATGTATTCCTGATATTGCTGGATTGTGCTGCTTGAATGAGCCGGGTAGGTGAGAAGAGCATCTTTGTGGAGATTACTTCCACTGCTTCCTGATACCCTGCTCTTGAAGGCTGCAGTTTAGTTACTCTTCCGTGTTTTGCTGTGAATCAACACCACTGAGATCAAGCAAGGGCTTAATTGCTCATTTTTGATCCAAAGGGTTGACTACAGCTGTGCTTTGCCGAGAGGGCCACTTGCCCATGCCTCAAGACAGGGCACGGTGGATTCTCCTTTTGACAGCTATTCAAGAAAACCCTGAGAAATTTTGCCAGCTCACAAAAAATGCATCCTTGTGCCTGTCCAAGAGAGAAGTCCCTTGTGAGCATTGCGGACATATCCGTACCACAGTCTTTGAGACCACCTTGCTCCTCGTGTTGTTGCTCAGACTGTACAGTATCCTTCTTCAGTGAGATAAAAATAAATCTTTATATCAAGGTTTTCCTATTCTTTTGGATTGAATGAGAGAGGAGAAATAAAACTGCATTTCAGTTGCCTTGAGATATTATTCTAAATATGTGTGATGGGGAGGTGGGAAATACCAGCTCAGTGCAGTCATTTGCTCCATCAGTCGAACAGTGGTCCCAAATGATGGCTAATCAGAGATAAAGCAGGCACCAGCAGTGCAGCGTCAGTATTGCAGCTCCAGCAGATTTGCAAGGGAAATTCAAACCGACATGTGGCCCTACCCTTTGGCAGAAGGTCAAAAGAACATCACAACTTTCTCATCATCTTGTTCTATTTTCCAAAGGTAAAGGGAACCTTTGAACTTTTTTTTTTTTCCCTGCGATATTAGCAGCCTTTTTTCACAGGACACAGTTCTAGCATAGGAGCTTGTTCTTCCAGAGCTACACAATAAAGATCAGTATCAGCTTGCTTTGGCATGATTTTTGACATCTTTTTTTTTTTTTTTTTTCCCCCAGAGGAAAGAAGGTTTTTGAACTGTTGCTTGTTTGCATAATTTTCTCCTTGTTCAAAGCCCTACCAAATTGTTTGTTCAGTTAGTTCAGTTGCAGTGAGGAGCAGGCAATACAGCCCGCCATGCCCAGTTGATCTTACTGGATGCAGGGGTCAAGATTCAAATCTAGATTTTGGATCCTGCTTGGAAGGATAGAGCACTAAAGCCGCCCGTTGACAAGATCTCTGCATCAGGATCACTTTCTGCTGTATTTTTTTCCAGTCTAGATGTACAGCACCAAGCTGTCCTGAGTAGTAATATCCAAATGTCATGCCCTCGGCAATAAAGAGCCCTGAGCCTTGCAGGGTAGACTTGTTGCTAGACTTTCTTTCTTGAAGTATTGCCATAATTTTACCACCGGTGAAAAAGCCTCAGGGCCTGCCTGCCGCCAGGGCACAGTCACATCTAACCAGGTGTCTCATATTTTATGTGCCAGAGACTGTCCCTGATTCAGGCTGACAGTGGGCGCAGAAATCCCCATCTGTTTGGTCTGCTACATCCTGATATGGAGTAGGAGATGCATGGGTGAACACGCAATAGCAGCACTCTCAAAAATCATTTATTTAAAATATAATTGAAGGGAAAATAATTGGATCATTGTCAGTTGATGAGGCAGGACCCTTCTTTTTAAAAGGTAATTTTCTGTGTTCAACAATGAGCCAAATAACAGAACTAAACAGAAATTATAAACCCTCCTTTTTTTTTAGATGTCAGTTCTGTCTTATTCATTGCCATGATACACAGATGGACCAGAGGGTACAGGACAGTGAAGGTGATTAATTAAAAGAAAAAGAAATAAAGGGTCAGGAGAGGCTTATTGATGTGAAAGGCTGCATAATTTGTCCTTCTTGTATTGCATAATTGTAATAGGTGTTTCGGTTAAATTAATTGTCTAAAAATATACGTCATGATTGTTGATGAGACTGCCCAGTTAGCTGGACTCGCAGCTAGCGCTTCTCATAGGAAATCACCTCCTGAGAATAGAGGAGGTTTTGGTCTCCTGATGCTTTGCCTGTGTAGGAGGATCGGGACCCAGATTAACTTAAGCTGGAATTTGTAATATTCATACTAAGGCATCACTCGGAGCTGGAAACTGTGATGAGCCTTCAGCAGCAGCTAGGCAGGATAATAAAGGAGGGATTTTGTCGCAAAACAAGACTTGATTCTGACTGCCACCCTTTCTAGCAAGCAGTATAGACCAAAAGCTTTAGTAGGTGTTAGATTTCAGCCTATGTTGTTCACCCTCTCAAAATCTGTTTTGCAATGAGGACACAAAAACATTGAGTGCTAATAGTCAAAGGCTTCCCCTAACCTCGCTTTAGACGTGATAAGCTACTTGATTGGACTGTGGGAGAGATGCAGGACTGCCTTGGAACATGGGATGTGTCTGTAGACTTGCACACACGCTGAGTGAGGCAGGAGCAGAATGAAGTTGGTTTTGCCTTAACGATGGTGGCGCCATGCTGCCTGGCCGCCCCGCGCAGCCTGCGTTGCACACTAAGGTGTGGGTGACGGCAGCAGAGTGGTGATTTTTCTGGAGCTGCAGGATAAAAGACAGTGGCAGCTCAAGGCTTCTCAAAATTCCCTCCTCTTTATGCAGACAGAGGAGGAACGCAATGTCGAATGCAGAACAGGAATTTTCAGTGCCACCAAAGCCCTTCCGCATGCTCTCCTCTGCTTTCTCCTAGGACAGGGCTGTCCCCTCCTCTGGCCATTGAGCTCCTCAGGAGGCCGTAAAGCCAGGCAGGGCAAGCCCTGTTCCTCTGGGATGCTCTGAGTGCCAGCTGGGCCCGGGGCTGTGCACTGCAGGGCGCGTGGGCCTAGCGCAGCGACCGCCTCCCGCCCCAGGAAGCGAGAGGGAAGGTGCTGGCGAGGCCCTGAGCACCCAAGCTGCAAGGCCGGCTCTGCCCTGCAGCGGTGCTCCAGAACAGCCCACCTAGTCTGCTCCACTGCTTGTGCCCAGGGAGGCGAGAGGGACTGTGCGCCGGCAGGGGCCTTGCCCAGGGCATGGTGGGTTCTGCTCTTGGTATTATGCTTTCTCCTGGGAAATTTAGAATAAATTCTGGTATCTTTACATCTGTTTTTACAGAGAAATGCTCACTGAAGTGAAATGTGGCTTTCAAACTATTTGTTTGAAAACCAACTGGAAGTCCATTATAAGTGATTGATCATGGATGCCTTTTTGTCACCTGAAGTAGAACAACAGTGTTTTTTGAGCTGGTGTCTGTGGTTTGGATCTGTGCACAGAAGATATTCTTAAATTCCAGTTTATCAAGTTAGAATATAGTAGGGAAATCTTCAGAATGCATCTCTCTCACTCTTTTTTCTTTTCTTTACTTTTTTTTTTTGGTTTTTGTTTTTTGGTTAGGAAACGTAATCAAAGTAATTGGCATTTAACAATCAGTTTTTAGGATCTGCCAGTCCTGCGATGTGGTTTCTGTCACTGCACTGGGAGAACAAGACTGCGGAGGAAATGGGAGCTATCATGTCATATGGATGAGTAACCGGCTCAGACAGAGCCTCCTTTGTATCGCGGCTTGAAGCCACGCTGCCGTCTCGTTACAGCCTGTGGCTATTGCAATAAAAAGCAGGTGGAGAAGAGAAGCAGGGGAAATGGGAATTTTTGTTAAAAATGACTGGTTTTGTATGTTCACATTGAGGTTTTTTAAAGCTAACTCTAAGCCTTGGAATATATTTGAATTATTCAAATCCCACCGAATAGATTTTTGTTTGCAACATCATTTTCTCTATCAGCAGTCTCAGCATGAAGTAGATTTTTAACAGTCACCATTGGCCATTTATATCGCTCTTAATCACACCCAGGTAAATATTTAGCTCTTAGGAAAGTCACTCACCTATCTTGGGGTTTTTAGCTAAAGTTTTCTTTCAACTGAATGGAAAATATACAATAACATTTAAAGACTTATTTTGTTTTAAAACATAATCTCTTTTTGAAGAACAGTGTAGAAATGAAATACAGGGTTCAATATAGAAATAGATCCCATGTTTCTCCTGTCTAACAATTTGACAAAGTAAAAATCTTCAAAATGGTAGCTTTATGCATTTGACTTCTGATTCAGTTCTTCTTTGAGGCTTGTTTTAATTGACAGGAAGAATATAGCATAATAACACTGGAAATGAATTGCAGGTCTAGGACTCGTGCCCCTCAGAGGTCTCTGCCACTTGCTAGGCACCATAGAAATACAAAGGATCTGCTAGACACTTCTTTCGCAGGGTCTGTCCTGTTCTATCATGTGCTACAGAATTTACATTTTTCAGATATCTGTGCAAGCTACTTTTGAGAGCCCCTAACTGCGCATAGACTGTTATTTTTTGGAAAATGGCTCTACATGTAGCAGCTTATGTGCTATCAAAGACACAGAGGTCCTAACTTCAGTTTAGACCTGGCCAGCGTTGTTGTAATTGGTGACTGTTTAAAAACAGAGCTTGTAAATCTGCTTTAGGTAGCTGATTACCAAAGTTATTTCCTCTGTATTTCCTTAGTAATTGGATGCAACAGGCAGTGGGGACCAAAGAGGGCAGGAATTCTACCATACTGTCCCCTGACGTTAAACATAATTCAGCTTCTCACTGTTGCTCCTACGAAGGATTAAGCTGTATTTATCTTCAGGGTGTTCAGTGATGCTGATTTTAGAAGCTTGGCTCACACAACATGGATTATTTTTCAAAGGTATCATAACCAGATTTGTTGATAATTATTTGGAAGGTATCACCAAATGACCTCAAGCTACATAGAAAGAACAGTGTGTGGTTTTTGACAAGGCCTCTGTTACATTTCTGTGTGTGTATTTCCATCCTAAAACAGGGGTCAGCCATACCCTCCTCTGCACTGCTGGAGTGTTGGTACTGTGCTGTGAAAACACTTAGCAGACACAGCAGCAATTCTGTCTCTTTGGTCTTCCGAACACCAGGATGTCAGGCCACAGAATCAATGGGCAGCAGGTCTGGACAATAAAACCAACTAGTTTCTTTGAAAGAAGAAAAAAAAAGTGTTTCTTGAATTCTTTGATTCTCTTCAGTACTATAGGAACACACCTAAATTAAACAATTAATTAAGAAAAAATCAGAATTGTCTGTCAGTGTGAACTGTCTCAGCTAAGCCCATGGAAGAAAAGATGTCTTTGGCTCTAACACAGTACACTGCAAAATCCTCAGCTTGCTTATCCTCCTATGGAGTACTTAAAAATGCCTCGGGCTGCAGCTGGATAGCAGTGAATCTGGAAAATGACAATACTCGCATCGAGTATCCAGCACTTTCAGACACCATAAAAACTTTGATTTTGGTTTTGCTCATAAAAGGGATCCTTTCATTGTTTTTGTGCTATGACAACTCTGTGAATTGAGTGGAATTGCAAGAAGTTTGACAGGGAAAACTTGCCTCGATCTCAGATTCCGATACTGCTTTGAAAAGTAATAACTAAAGTTCATTGACTAATCTGTGAGTATTATGTACATGCATACTGATCTACTGGGAAATACTCTAAGGATCCTGGATTGTCCTTCCAGGGTATTTCCCAGCCCTTTTAGGTACCACATTTAAGGTTTGTTCCTCCCTTACGTCAACACCATCTCATTTACATGCCTCACATTTGTGAAATATTAGAAGGATTGCAGTCAGCGGCGAAAACAACAACAAAGCAAGTCACATTTACTAGTGCTCTAACATGTCTCACAGTCTTGAAAAAGTTATTCTTCTTTCTCGGTAGGTGTGAAAATTAGGGGTGTGTTGCCAATAGGTTAATCATAAAATCCTACTATGGAGAGAAGATCTCTTGAGTTTTAAATATTTTAATAGATTTTAAAATATTCTCCAATTCTACTCAGGAATAGCTGCTGCATATCAATTACGCACTGAGCGGGAAGTTTTAAAACAACTGATACTGCTAGAAAATCTGCTTGTCAAATTTGTCATAGTTTATTTAATTACAAGTATGAAGAAGAAACAACCTAGCAGCTTTTCACAGTCTCTCCCCCCTAGGGCAGATGGGTATTAAAGCCAATTCAGTCTGTTTCCTGATTGCTTCAGGCTACAGAAAATTGTTCCCCGGGGAAGAAAAGTAAATCAGTTATGATCTTTAGTCTCTTGCAGGGAGATTAGAGCCACCACACTGGTGAAACAGCAGTAAGCTTCCTCTATGTAACTGATTTCACCTTTAATCCTGCCATTGATTGAATATTGCTAAGAACACTGCCATGCATTTTAAGGTCAAACCAATGATGAACACCCCAGGCAGAGGAAGTTATTTACACGAAAATGTAAAGAAAAACTTTTAGCTTTACTATTAAAAAAAAAAAAGGCAGTAAAACATTTACTTTGAAAAAAAAATGCAATTTCAGCCATTCACCTTTCTCAAGTTTTTGTAAAGCTGCTTGTTGCTGTGGTAGCCGGACATCTCCCAGCTAATGTGAAACAGTGAGGTCTTTAGTGGGCTTCCTCGAGTCTTGCACTCTTCTACCTCTCGCAGGTAAGAGTTCACTTTGCTGAGAGACTTCAGCTCCTGATGCTCGTTTTTTTTTTTTTTTTTAATTAGGTAAACATAGAGTAAAAGGTAATGGCAAAGTTGCGTTTGTTATTTTATGGAAGGAAGTGATTTTACAAAAAGGACAAAAAAGGGTTTATTTTTGTTTCTTTTTTCAAGCTAGGCCAATTACTGCTGAATTTTCTCATAATTAATTACTTTTCATATCGCAGGCAGCGCATATTTTCACCATGGTCCTCTTTTTTTTTTTTTTTTTTCTGTAGTAAAAGTGACTTCTGTGTCTACTGGACTGAGAAGCCCCAAATCTACATAGTTGACTAGGCGTGTCACGCAAACCTATGCATGTTAAAGCTGTAGGAAAGTCAGGATAAGTTCTGCTTTTGTGTTTATGTAAGAGATGAAGAGCCATTTGTTTAACCCACTGCCTGACACTTTATTAGGTCTGAAAACGCAGTCTGCTGAAAAACTTTAAGTGTGTCGGGCAATGATAAATTTCACCCTTTTTGCTACTCTTTTGGAACTTCAAATACCCAACTTTACTATAATTAATTTTGAGGCTCTTACACTTGAAACAGCTCCCCATGGTTTTCTATCATGAGCTATCTAGAATGAGAGCTTTTATTTAGATCCTGTGATTTTGCATTCACATCTTAGATCTCAAGTTATCTGATCTGTTGGGTGACCTTAGGCAAATCATAGGACTTGTACTTCTCTTCCCAAATGATATGTGTGCCCCTTATTTATACCGTAGGTTGTTGAGAAAGTTGGAGTCTTAGCCATCCCTTAAAGGGACTTTTTGTAACATCTGGGAAATATACTTTTCAAGATATTGAAAGGCAAAAGTTCCACAGGAACTTAAGGAAAAAATTCTTAACAGTGAGGGTGACAGAGCACTGGAACGGGTTGCCAAGAGAGATTGTGGAGTGTCCTTCTGTGGAGATCTTCAAAACCCACTTAGATACAGTCCTGTTCCATGGTGACCCTGCATGTGCAGGGGGGTTGGACTAGATGACCTCTAGAGGTCCCTTCCAATCCTAAGCATTCTATGATACTATGATTTTCAAGATATTGCCAAAGTGAGGGAGATTCACAGACATATGCCATTAATACCTGGGCTAAATAGGGAGGAATAGACGGACTCGGCCAAAGTCAAGAAAACAAGGTAAATGAAGCAGTCTTGGTTTGAACCAGCTTTGTTGCTTACTGATTGGGGTTGCTTCATGCAGTCACAGCATTTCTTAGGAGACCTTTGATGGGTTTGTTCCATCTGTAGCTTAGCAAACTCTGTGTGTTTGTCACTCTTTATGTAGGACGTGTCATATCATACTGCCTGCTACCAAATATCCTTTGTGCACAGGGTGCATCCATGTCTTTTACTTAATCCCACCATTGCTACTCCTCACATTGTGGGAATCCAGTCAGCTACTACTCTGTGTGGGAACATGATGGCATTCCTGCTAGCAGAGCTGGCCCTGCTGGGTGCTCAGCTCTGAGGACACCTTGCTGCTAGTCCCTTTGAACAGAACTTGTGCCCGAAGCAGTCAGCAAGGCTTCTCTCCACAAGTGCCAAAGAGCCACTGACTTGCAGGCCTGAGCCAGCTGGGACACACTGCCGCCACCTGAGGTGCTGGGGAGGATCAGCGAGGTGGGGAGCAGAGGAGCGGCCCCTGGGGTGCGTTGCAGAGGAGCCCTCAGCAGGGCCCTGGGGGAGCGCAAGGCGGCACCGTCGCCCCGGCTGCGTGGGTGCCGCCCGTGGCTGGGCACAGCAGGGGCCACTGCGCGTGTCTGCGTGGCTGCTGGCTGGGGCACCACAGAAATGGAGCCCTGCGCGGAGAGCCGGCCCCTGCGAAGTCTTAAGACACCCAGCATGACTGGGCTGCAGGGTCTCTGGGCAGCAGGTAGAGTGCGGATCCTTCCTCCCCCTCACGTGGGTTTTGCCAGTTCCTTTGGCCTCGTGATGGCCTCATCGCTGTTGCCCTTCTCCTGGCTCCTCTGAGCGCGAGGCTGACGGTGAGGCCGGGTCTCTCGCTGCTGCCTCATGCCTCTGCAAGGGCGTTTGGAGGAGGGAATCGTGTCCCTCGGTGCGTGGGGTCGGCAGGTAGGATCCATGTTGGGCCTTGCCAAGGAGATTCCTGCAGAACCTCACAGGATCTCACTGCCTTTTTTTGTGTTTTTTTTTTTTTTTTTTTTTTTTCAGTAGTTACTATGGGAGTAGGGATGGTCTCCTGATACCGTATCCTTTCTGTGATTTTTCCCCGCTTTATCATTCCTGTTCATATTCCCAAGCATTTCTCTGGTTTAGCCACAAGGTGCCATCAGTGGACACTTCTATACCAGGGTTGCATCTACTGGAAATACAGCGACAGGCAGGAAGTCCCTAATGTTATGTAGGGAAAGGTCTAATTAATGAAAACTGCAAGCAGGAAGAGATCAAAAAAATAAGGCAAAACACACTGAGCAAAGGCCGTATATGTTTTATGCTGTTGTAATGATGATATAATCAGCAGCTTTTTTTTTTAAACTGATTTAATAATTAGTTTCCCTAATTACAGTGGTATCAAACAGTGTCCGTGAAGTTTGTGTCCCATTGGGTCTGTTGCTTGAGAGGACAAATCAAAGCCCTGGTGCCTTCCTCTGTGCATGTGTATTTTGATATGATGCAGAGAGTGCATGAAGGGCACTGAGGACAAAAGTTACAGAAACTGTAGATTTTCTGGATCCTTTTCATGATTCTTGAAAGTGTATTTCCTGCTGACTTTTGAGCTACCCGCTATCAGATGGCTTTTCTTGCAGGCAGATTTGGAGGAGAGGTCTGACAAAGAAGTAACAGTGAATTTGCAGCATAATTTTGGAAGAAGTCAAGCTTGAAGGAGAGCAAACAGGAAAGCAGGCCTGGGACAAACTCGTTAGCGCAGCAGCAGATCTGCTGGTGGAGCCAGGTGGTGTTTACAGACAAGTACAGGGCTGAAGTATTTCCAAGTATGTGACCCATCTGCAGACTGAGCAGCTATTTTCTTACAGGCCAAACTTTGTGAATTGGGATTCAGAAAGCAGAGGACACTAAAAGGTTTTCCCAGCAAGCATCATTATCTATTTTTTTTTTTTTTTTTTTTTTTGCTGTGTGGCAACTTGGGGGGTAGGGGCTGGTTCCCAGTAGCCCATCAGGAAACAGTCAGAATGCACATGGAAGAAGTCAGGAGGATAAATATGATTTCGGAGGAGTTACACTGCACAAAAGCAGAACACTAGTGCAGGTGCAATGAGCTGAATGGGGAAGCTTGTGGAGGAATGGGGGCCTGTGACCAACAAGAGAAGCACTTTGGCCTCCTTGGACATGAGGAACTTCTTCCTAATTGCTTTTCTGGCTGCCTCCGATACGGATGGCGTAGTTTGTTTGCTGACTTCCCTTTTTTGGTCCCTTACAAATTGACCTATTTGCTTTATTTTGTGTGTTTTTAATTTTCCTTTGCAGAATGTGCCTGGTTTGGGTTCATTATGGTAAATTAATATTAGTGTTTCAATAAGGTTGCTATCAGTTCTTATTTTACACTAAATCTTCCCTGCAGATTTTTCTTCTTCCCTCCTCCTCTCTATGACTAATAGATATCATTTCAACAGTTTGACTAACTGCCGTGTTATAGAAAAGGCAGTAATTTATACTGATGTAATGGCTGTGATAAAAATCATTTGTGTGCTGATTTTATAAATTAGGTAGGAAATGTGAGTGCCTCTGAAAAATGAAGTGCTACCACATGAATTCCAGTGTTGTTAATGCTTCATACCTTTCTGCTTCATTAAACCAATTTCACGGGGAGATGAGTTAGAGGAGGAAGCTGTGCTGCTTAAGAGACGCAACAATGGTTTAGTGAAAGAAATGGGGATAAGATTAAATTAAGTGCTACTTGAGAAATATGGAAATACAAAAATATTCAAGCTTTTAGATGGCAAATTCAAAAATATGATAAGCTAGCTCTTTCATACCCAAAGAACTGTCTCATCATAATTGCATAGGCTGAATTCACAGGCTACTAATTAATATTGAAGAGTTTCTTGAACCACTCTTATAAATGAGTCAGAGTGCCCTAGAGTGCCTAATTTATAACTGTTTCCTTTTGGAAATCAAGACAACTTAGAATGCTGCTTTCAATGCATTCGCATCTCGCTGCTAAATCCTTTGAAATGATTTCTATCAGGTTTTTAAAATTTATTTATTATTTCATGTATTTCATTTATCAGCTGAATTTAAAAGTAGGAAGAGGGGGTGGGGAAAGGCATAAGATTAAGAAGCCTCTGCTATGATCCTTCTAAGTTAGGCTAGTGATCCAGAGAAGCCTAAAATAAATTTTCTGACCACTTTTGATTTGAATTCAGCTACACTGAAACTAGTATATTCCAGTTACATTTACATCAAACTTTTCTGGTAGAAGCTGTGGAATAAATCAGAGAAGTAACTTCAGAAAGCGCATCCACAGAATGCATTGAAGGTTGGGCTGAGACCTAGGACTGAGAGGCTAATTGATTTTTTTTTAACCACCTCCGTAAAATAGCTGCAACTATTTTTTTCCCCTTACTCTTTTCCCCCTTGAGGACTAGAAGTTTTCATTCTCAGACGACTAAACCTTGTTCTGTGGAAGATGGAACATGCAAATACAAAGGGAGTCATTCATTAAATAAGAGGCTTATGCATACACAAGTTTTAAAAAATGCATAGTTTCAAAGCACAACTGAGAGGCTGCCATTTTACCCCCAATTCACAATGAGAACTCTGTGTACAAGTGACCCAAGTACTGGGATCTGGTCCAGCTCTCAGATTAGCACCGAAAACACGTAGGGACAGGGACGCCCCCATCCCCCTGCGCTGTGGTGACGGGGCTCGCAGATGTGCTCGTCGGGACGCGGGGGATCCTACTGCCAGGGGCATGAGCACCGTTACCCGCTGCATGGAGGGGCCGTGTTTCTGCGCCAGCGTGGTGGGATCGTTCCTCACTGACTACCCGCTTGCTTCCATTTAAAATAAGTCACTTTGCAAATAGGACAGTGCGCCAGGCTGCCAAGTGCTCTCCCTTCCCCGTGAGGGGTGTGCAGAGTCAACGGCGCCTCCCCGGCTTGGTGCTGGGAGCGGGGACGGGCTGTTCCCATGCAGTGCACTGCAGCACGGGCACGGGTCATCCCGCCAGGCGCCACGCTCCGGTCAGTCCCGCGGGGCCCTTGTGGGACTGGGCAATGTGACCGGTGATCCAGCTCATCTGCGAGAGCATCTCCTTGTGCTTCATGGCTGGCTTTTTCTCTTAAAATCTGTTAGCCCAGGAAGGAAGGGAGAAAATGCAGTATGAATAGAAACGGAATTTCTAGACGTAGAGAACTCTGAGAATCCAAAGCTTTTATCACAGTATAAAAAAAAAACCCCTTGAATTAGTAATTCCTTGAAAATTTCTGAAAAAAAATGCTGTTAATTTATAGAAGTAAGATGTTTCAATATGGTTTCCATAAAAGACAAAAGGAAACCATACATTCCCATCAGAATTTTTCTTTCTATAGAAGAATAGCTATTTCCCAAAGAAAAGTATGTTCAGAAAAAGTGAACTCACCACAGTTACCCAGGGCCCGCATGGCTTATCCTTCCTTGTACCTGTTCCGTGGTGTTCTCCTCTCCAACTCTGCCAGAATGGTTATCATTATGCTAGAGGTGTACATGGATATTTTCCTTGCGATTTGGTGAATTTTCAGAGGTCTGAGAACACCTTATTTATTTATTTATGTATGTATGTATTTATTTATTTTTCTCTGCATAAGCTCTGCATGTTCCTGGGAGAACGGACTTCTTTAAGTCTTCAGGTACTTTGTCTTTTTGTCCACGTGTTCTGTTTGTGGGTGTTTGCTTGTTTTGTGTTTTTCTTTCTTCTTTATTTCTCTTTGAATTGGTGGATTTTTTTTTCTTCACTGTCTTTTACTTGGATCCTTCTCTTGTCTTCACTATTCTGTCTTTTATCCTGCGCTGTCTGAGTGAACGTAGCTTGTTTTGGATGGGGAATATACGTTTGCCACTTTCCTTTTGCTCTGCTCCAGGCATGTGTAAAGCAGCAGCTGATGTTGGCAGCGTAATGTCTCTGCACATGTTGGCTTACTGCTACCATTGAGTACAAATTGCAGAGTAAATTCATATTCAAACATATAATAATGAGTAACCAAAGCTGCTCACAGTTACTGAAGTATTTAGACCAGCAAGACACTTAAAATGGTAAACATACCTATGAAAAGGAACTGTGTTGATGGGTTGTGTGGAGTCTTGGACTCTACTCCTTTTTACACTAATATCCATCTTGAATCACTCCATTGAAGGACAGAGTAGGGTTTGTTGGGCAGGGGCCATAAGGTTTTGGCTCATGTTTCAAGATATATGATTCTTGATATAACTGTGGAAGACATTCCCTCTTCCTGGCATTTTCCTTGCCCCCAGTAGAACTTACTCTGAAGTAGAGCTTTATAAGGAAGTATAACATTTCTAGGATTTGAGACTATTTTAGAGTAAATATATGCTGATATATTGAAAGAGAAAAGCCATGGTAAAATTGAATATTTGCTTTCTTTTAAAGGCAGACTTGAGGAAAGTTAACATCTTTTGGGGTGATACTAATAAGTACATGCCATAAAAACATGCCAGGCTGTGTCTCTGTTACTGGACCTGGCAGCATTGGGCTTTCTGCAGCAGGGACAAACTGTAGCTGCAGTGTCTCTTCTCCCACCGTGCAAGGATGGGGAGCAGGTAGATCCTGTAATACTAAACACAAGCATTAGCATTTCATTTGCACAGTAAAACTACCAGTTTATGTCACATTCAGACCATGGGAAATCTGGGCGCAGTGAAACCTGCCTCTTCCGGAGGTGAGTTGCTCACGTCCCTTACAGAGGTCTGACAAGTCATAAATGCTCGTGAGTGCGAAACAGGCGTTCGGAGAGGTACATGGCACTCTTCATCCCCTGGCAAAAATTATCTGCTTATGGAAGCTAGATGCTTCGTGCTGCACACTGCACTTTCTGGAATGTTTTATTCATTCACTGAGCATTTGGAGCTTTGGAAGTGACTCATGAGAACAAAGCCCAGTACATTTAGCCTTTTTCACCTTAGATTGTGTGTTTTCAAATTACGAATGTCTGTTGGATTTTCCATCAGAAGAGCAATCTCTAAACGTGTAGACTTGGTGCCAGCATCCAAACACACTGGCAAAAAAAAAAATCCCTCTGTCTGCTGTCAGAATGGGGCAACCTATTTTACTATTTTCTCGTAAGATAGAAGTTAAGGCTTTCAGAAGTGGCTTCTAAAGTTTCGTGTATGCTTCCACTTTATCTGGACAGTTTTCACAGCCAAGAATGTGAGCAGGAATTCCCGAGGTGTGAGTGCACCATGTTCCCTCCGGGGATCGTGGCAGAAGCCGTCCGCAGGCAGCTTGGCCTGGGCCCTCGCCGCACTGCCAGGGCGGCGGGTGCTGCTGGCACCGTGGCCTTAGCAGTTACCTCACTAGAGAGCCAGCAGCTTTCGCTCATTTTTAAATAGTATTGACAGAACTTGGTTTGCAGAAGTGTCAGATGGTGGGTGGGACATTCCTAGCAAGGCAATATCATGGTGTCTCTAATGGAAAAGAGGGAAAAGGAACACAGAAAGGGACAGCGGTCAATGTAATTTGAAGGCAACAGGATGATGCCCTTGTCGCATCCCAGAGCCACTGAGCTAAACTATTTCTTACTCTTGACATCAGGCTTTTTTTTTTTTTTTATATTCCACAAGATGCCAAGACTGGAGAAAGAAAAATTCCAAACTGCTGCCATAGGTGGGTGTGATTCCAGAAACAGGAGAGGAAAACTTGGGCTGGCTGAAAATGCGGCACTGCAGTGGGTAATTTAACTAGTGAGTGGGCAGAATTGGCCCAGGTTAGTACTGCAGAAAGCCAGTACCCAGTTAGTGCTGTAAAAAGCAATGCTTCTGCCCAGGGTGGGGTGTTTGTTTTTGTTTTTTCACTTATTTTTCCCATGAAATTGTTACTGTTTGCTTGTAGAGGTGACAGTTTTCACTCTTTTTGAAGGTAGTGCTCTTATTTTTCCTAAACATGCTAAAGAAAATTGTGTTGTGCCAGAATAATTGTTTGTCCTTCATTGATTTGTATGTGCCCTTTCTGGAACACTTTGCTTGGGTGGCCTGCACTTCGGGACTCAGCAGTGCTGGGCACCTTTTTGGCATGTCCCTGTATGGTCTAATGTCAGCAAAACACTTGGAGAGAAGAATGGGTTTTTAATTCTTTGTTCAAACATGCACAAAAAAAAAAAAAAAAAGGATTTTGGTTATTTTTGACATCCAAATTCTCCGTTGTGAAACCATAAATCTTCCTTCCCCAAGACTTTGTAAACCAAGCTGCAGCCTGGAGAGCTCCCACTGCGCGGGCGCTCGTAGCACTGGAGGCAAAACCCAGCACCAGGAAGGCCTCGCTTTAATTAACGCTTCCTTGGAAAGGAAGGGAGGGAGCTTCTTGTAAGGCTGCTCTGCTTTTTATGGAAAAGAAATACAGTAATATCTTACCTCAGGATAGCATGATTCCAATGCAAATGGCAGAGACTGGTGGCTTATTAATAGGCCTCGCCTGTAGCAAGCCTCCTCTCCCCGCTTCAGTTCAAAATTGATTATTTTAATACAGAATTCCTGAATGAAAGAGGTTCTTGGCCTTTTCCTGGGCTGTTGAATAATGTATGTGGGAGAAAGCAAATAGAAGCAGAGGGTCTCAGCTGCCGGAACAATGGGCCGCGCGCGGAGCGGAGGGGGCACATTAGTTTATCATGGCCCTGTCAGTCCTCATAGGCCGGGAATCGTGGGATAGCCGGGAAGGAAGCAGCTGCTGAACGTGTGGTAAACTGACCGGGGCACTTCAGAGAGACGACTCCGTTTACACGTCTGAAAACAAGATATTGATTTTCCCTACAGAGCTGGGGAGAAAGAGCCCTCCTTAAAACATATCTGGACCATGGCTTATTGGCAAAATTGCAGCATGTTCAGGCTGCTCCAAGAGCCCCGAGACTCAGCGCGGAGCCGCTTGCCAATCTGAAACCGAGGCCACGTAAACTTCACTTTTCCTCTCTCAGTTGTCTGACTGTCCTCCTAATCCTCCAGTGATGTGCTGCAAATAAAATGCAAATGCAAGCAAATGAGATTTGCAAACTTTAATGAAAATATTTTCCCTGGATTAATAGTTTTTTTTTTTTTTTAAGGTAGAAATACTTTTAAAGCTACGCACCCTCCCTTTCTGTGGGCTAAATTACACTGGGAATTGCACTTTTGAGATACTCCTGAGATCCCCAGTGCCAACCATTTCAAACAGAAGTAGGATTCATGTTAGAATGTGTTTTTGCTTTGTTTTAACTCCTCAGGCAGATAGATTTCTTCCTACTCTTAGGAGGTGACAGAAATAAAAAAGTGAAACAAATTTCTTGAGATGAATGAAGAAAGATGATTATTTGAAGTATAATGATTTTAAATAGTGAATAGATGTAAAGCAGAGCTGGGCACATTTCCAGGTACTCTGATTGCTAGGTCTGTGAGATGGTGGTGTCTTATTGTAAGCCAAGTTATTAGGATGCTTTCGTGAGGCTAAGATTAGCATTTATGACTCTTATTTTAGTTCTCAGAAATCCTGTGATCCCTATGAATCAGGACCTCTCTGTACTGGATCCGTACAAGACTACTTCACAAGGTAAATCACAATAAGTGAGGACATTCTATGTAAAACAGTGTGCCTAATCACAGTACTTCTATTCGTGTAAATTATTCATCTAATTGCAGGTCCAGCTTACCCATAAGTATAATGGGTTGGTTTGTGGTCCTTGTCTGAACGGCCTAGATGAAGATTCCGAACGTGAAAACATCCTAAACTTTTGTTGGCTTCAAGACCTGAAAGATCAGGTGCCTCCACACCTACTAGCAAGTTAATCAGTGCAGCTTTACATATAGCATGTAGGTCATGCACGGCCTACACTTTGTAAAACAAAAAATGTATGTCTTGTCACTGAGTCATTGGGTAGGACCAACAGGACTCAGAAGTATGTGACTTCTCCAAAAACAAGACCAAATGAAGGCATTAATTTGCCTAGGGCATTTTCAGATTAATACAATAATTCTGTTTGAATAGATGTAGGAAATGGAGCTGCTCATCCTTTTCCAGTCCAATATTATGATGAGAGCAATAGAAGAACTAGAATAAAATAGGGAGATTTTACTGCAATTTTTTTAAAGACAGGGCCAGTGTCGTTCTCTTCCAACTTAAATGTGGTTCAAGTCCGAAATTAGTGAGATTTATGGCAAGGTGTTACAAAATAATCACTTAAAGCAGATTTCTAAATCTATAGCTGTGAAGTAGAATGAATGTTCAGGTTTTCTGGTGTTTATTGAAGCCAGGCTCCTCCTATTGCTTGCAGTGAGAATTCAGTGCTTCTAAAAGCTGATTCATTTATTTATACTTAAACTTCAGAGTCTAGATTTAGACAATTATTGTCTCAGTTAATTATTTCAGAATAATGTGTGTAAATCAAGGCAGATTTTGTTCTCCAAACCTGGTAAAACATAAGGTCGCTGAATAAGTGCCCTGTTAGGAGTTTGCAGGTTTCCCACGTAAAACCAGAGGCTTCTGGAAATGTAGTGTGTTTGTTCCTGAGATTTGCTGGCAGTGACACACCATTCTCTGTGCTCTGCTCTAAGCTGGTCATTACTAATAACTTCCTTATGAATAACCACATCTGTGAAACTGTTAAAACTGTGGTTAGAGAATCCTGACTAAGCAACAAGAAGAAAAAGGCTGGATGACATCAGGCAAGAGGAAGATTATCACTTACTGGAACTCTGCATTGCATTTGCTTCAAGGGCCTTCCAGGGAATGACAGGAAGCTCAAAGCCTCCTGTCTGGCTTTCCTTTCCCAGTGACTTCAGTGGGAGTTTTGCCAAGGAAGAGCCAAAAAGGATCCTCTCAAGCTGGCACGAAATCTAGGAAACATATACGATTCTCTTCAGTTAAACATTAAAATATACCTAACAGATTTAGTTGGATTAATCGTACAGGGAGCAAGTGGTAACAGGACAAGATTAAGTCTTACCTAGGAAGATACTGTTTTAGGTATCTTCTTCCTCTGGCAAAATAAATTTCAGTGAAGCCAAGAGAGCATTCATACAGTTGCATTGAATGCTTTCAAGGGTATCCAAAGAATATAGATCATTAGAGTTTATGACGAGTAGAGTGGTATGGCTGGGAGGTGTACTCACCCTCATTGTGTAGGCAAATGCTCCATGCTGTCACCTGGCCAAGACAGTGGGATAATCTTTTAAGCAAGGTGTTGTGGGTTGTGTGATTCCGCTTTTCCTTAAGGTCAAAGCAACTATCACTCCACAAGAGAGTTCTTCTGATGACGGTGGTCATTAGTTGAAAATTGGGGTGGCTTACTGTAGAGGCAGGACTGTTCCTGTGAGAGTTACCCAAAGGAGTGATGGCATTCCAGATGGAGTACTGCATACGAGGAAGCACTTTCTGGCTGAGAGAACTTTCTAAACAAAATATTTATGGTATGTTTTAAATGTTTTTCATAAGTGTATTTACAGGGCTATGGTCATTAAAAGTACCCCTCATCAGTAGATATCAAACACTTACGGAGAAAATGAGGGTCATCAAACAGTATAACATGCTTGTCCCCAAGCTTTCCTGGACGCAGAGACAACTGTGATCTGTTTCAAGCCTCATTCAGTAAGGACAGTTTTACAAAAATTTGGTATTGACAGTTCGGTATAAACTGAAATTAAAATAACTACATACTTGGCAGTTTGGCTTTTTCTTCCCTTGTGTAGACTGTCACAGAATAGTAAGAGTTGGAAGCATGGATTGAATGTTGACAAAAGTTAAAAGCTCTTTAGTGTATGTAATGTTGAAAATCACATGCCATCTGGTAGGACATGTGAGGAACTATAAGTCAGAAGCAGGAAAGGATAGAGAGCAGCATGACCATTGGAGGCCGTAATTCAAAACAGTTGTCTCAATGTTGTTCTCATTTTATATAATCCCATGGGAATAGGAGTACCTCGTCTAACAACATTACTGAGTTCTGTATATGAAGATGAAATCTGAAACCCCCCAGAGTATGATGCCTATTTCATGAGGATAAATGCAGTTCTCATGTTGAGAGAGGCAGATATCAACATTCCTAGTATGTCTGGGCAGTCTGGAATGAGATGAGAATTTCTGAACAGATTAAAATAAAGCCTTGCTGAGCTGTGGAACTCCACAATCTCATCACCTCTGCTGATTCACCTCTTGCAAAGAGAAATTGCCATTTCCTGGCATGCTCAAGTGCACTATAGGTGTTTTAGGGCATGGAGAAGCCAACACATGAGCTCACAGTGCAGCGGTGCAGTCCTGAAACTCTTGTCGGCCTTTGCAAAAGCCCCCTGGAGTCAGTGTGCTGGAGCTGGCGAGCAGAGCTGGAGCCTGGCTGCACTGAGGGGGGTGTGAAGCAGGGTCTTTTCCCAGGAGCCTTGGACAGTTACTGTGCTGTAAGGAGGGTCCATTAAATGCTCATAAAATGCTGTGGCAGGGGCATAGATATCATGCTGTCTTCAAGTCCTTTTCACAAGGAGTTGCCTTTTTCTCTTTTTTTCTTTCAGTCGGGTTCCATTCCTGCTGAGCACTGAAAACATCCTGGCTTCACAACTGCCCAAGCTGTCCAGAACACAGGTGCTAAACCCGTTCCACTAATCCATGTCATCCCTGGTGTGTCTGCACACACCTGGTTGTCTGGGACAAAGGTGTTAACACATTCCTTCCCATCACAGTTACTTACAATGAGAATCTTCTTCTGGGGAGGTTCGTTGTGAGCCATTCTCCTGCCATGAAGTCTCAGGTGAGTCACTGACCTCCTCCTACCTCTGTTACTCAGCTGAGCACAAAATGCAGAGCTCTGCTAGAAACCGGGTGCTGTGACTAGAGGGCCATGCAACCAAATCCCTGCTCTGGCTACTGCTTCTGCAGCTCTGGTAGTGAAGGACCGTTCTACAGGTTGACTTGGGTTAGGCTGGACATTATCAGCTTTACACCAGTGTTTCCATAATCCTGAAAATGAAAATGTTTTTGACTGAATTAATAGAATCCCACGTGTATTTAGGAAGAAAAAGGGAGGTGAATTACAGGCTCTCAGGCAGTCATTGCAAGGGAGCTATGTGTTTCTGCCTCTGCTGGGCAAACCTTTGCTCCTCTTTCCTTACCGATCAGCGCAAACAGGTCGGTGTTTGGGGTGTCCTGCTTCCCTGCTGTCTCCTTTCCTCAGCCCCCCTCCATGAGTTCTCATTCCGTCAGTTTACAAGGCATAACACAGAGTTAAGCACCCGGTTGCCTTTACCTTGCAGCCCCAGTAATATGCTACTGTGACCTGAGTCCTGCCTTAGTAACAGGGATATTACAAGCAGAATATCAATATTAAAGTAATTTTCTCAGCACATTTCCTTTTGTGTCTGTGTCATGTGGGGGAGAAGCAGGAAGTAATACCTGCATTTTCATTCAAAGGAAATGTTGTTTAAATTATTCTGCAGAACAGCTAAATGCATTTCATGATCCCCTAAAATTTTCTGTTAAAATATGTGCTGATATGTAGTCTCTCATTTCAGAAGATTTTTGTAATGTATGAAAAGCTGTAATACATATTAGTCATAGTCTTGCTTTGTTTCCACTAGTGTTGTGGAAACATTTAGATATTTTCCCAGATCAGTAATCCTTAGCAGCATATAGTTTTAAGAGAGGTGTTCTGTGCTGCAGTGGATAGAAGTAGGATTACTCAGAGCTGTCTCTGGAGGGAAAAATAATAAATTTTGAACTTCAAAAAGTGAGGATCCTATAACACAGAATACTCATCCTTCCCTGTGTTTCGTACAGGCTGTAGTCTTTCTCTTGTCAGCTTTTTGTATGCTTTTGCTGCAGTGTAGATGGTCTTTGAAAGTGGTGGTGAAAGTGTAGGAAATGGAGTACTTGGGTTAGAATCTCAGTTAAATAACCTTTTTTTTTTTTAAGTGAAAAGTTTAAAGTTTATCTCAAGTTCCCTGCTTCAATGTCCTTGCTGCTATGTTAATCCCAGGAGACAGACAGCATGAGATCTCTCTTGCTCCTCCTCTGTGTGCTAACTGTCTTTAAAGTTAGTGATCTCCTTAATCAAGTTCCCACTTATCTCTTAACAGATAAGGCTCGGCAGGTTGGTTAGTTAAACACTTGGCTTCCAACTGCCTTATTGTGATTTATTGACTTGTTACTGTTCAGAGAAGATGTCTGAGTTAGTGTAGGGTGCAGTTCTGAAAAGCAGTCATTTGCTACCGGAGTTTTTGTTTTCCGTTGTTAGCACACTGCATTTTCCTACTATTTCACCTCTTTTCACATCCATCCTTGTCAACCTGCAGAGCTGAACAGAGCAGTAGTCAGGAGTAATGACAGACGCTTAGCAGGGAGCTAAGCTTGGCCGTGTGAGAGCAACTCTTGCAAAAGCTTTACAGAATGGGCAGTCTGAGTTAGCAGCTAGTTGGTTAATGTGGGCCTCGAGCCCCTCATTCTGACAGAGCACTGCGGAGAGGGGGTCTGGATGTGGCTGTGGCTGTGGTGGTTGAGTTCACGTATGAGTAGGTGAGATCCACTCCAGCTGTCTTTCTGGGGAAGTTCCTTCATTCCCAGATGAGCAGTTAGAGCACACTGGCTGTAGCGAAGCTGCCTTCTCCCCGCAGAAGGAGGCTCAGGCGCAGAGGCCGGCTGAGCTGGGGAGCTTGCCTTTGCTGCTCCTCTGGAATCAGGCTGGCGAAAGCTTCGCTCTTCCCTGGGCTGACAGGGAAGCTGCTGAAGTCTAGCTCATAATTTAATCCCATTTAATGGAGCAGTTCTGTGCTTCTGGGGGGAATCTGCAGAATGTTCTCACTGTCACATCCGAGGGCAGGCCTTCAGACCTCAGCAAAGCATTCAGCAAAAGTTCTTTTCATCCAAGGTCATGTATCTACAAATGCAGCTGAGATGTGACTGCAGCTCCTCTCTGCAGTCAGGCCAACAGTTCAGCTTCCTGAACTCACCAATGGAGTGGAAATATATACATATATATATATATAGGTGAGTTGTAAATACCTCTGTTACATTATGCATTGCTAAGTTAGGCAGTCTGCTGGTGTTTTTCCTATATAAGCCAGACTGAAATCAAAGGTAACTTAAATTGAAGTTAATCAGTGGAAACTTTCTGTAAAAATACACTACTTGCGCCCAGAAATTGCACTGCCTTGCTAAAATCCAGTATTATTTCACTGTCACAGACAAGGCCTAAATTGTAACTGTAAATTATTAGTTTCTGGAAGGGGAACAAACTGGTTTGTTGTATAAGACATCTATACATTGGTACCCATAGTAAAGATCATGTAAATTTACCTAATTCTTTGGAACCAAAATTGTTTATACCATTGCAGTAGCTGCAGAAAAGGTTTTGCATTATTTTTTTCTATAAAATAGGAAAGTAAAACAGAGTTTGCACATATTTAACACTGCCTGTCTTCAGATCAACACAAATGAACACCCAGTCTGAACTCCAGTAGAGCAAGACTCATACAGGAACATATTCTTCCTTCATCCTCCAAAAGATCTTGAGAAGTTTTTCAGTTTTACTTGACTTTGGTTTAATGTTACAAAATGTTTTTTTTTTTTTTTCTTTTTTTTTTTACTTGCCCACCATTAGGAAATTTGGGCCCTTCCTGGCTGATACGAATCCAAATCAGAGATACCAACCACCCATTGACTTCACCTGGATGTTTAGTGCTCCTGAGACTTGGCCATCCTTCTTTTCAGACTTCATTACTTTCATGCTGATTTCACTCCATGGTAAGTACCATCTGGAGAAGAGCAGGATGCTCAAGGTAGTTCCTCCTTAATTTTTCATGGATAGGCCAAGGATTGCACAAGTCCTGCCTTTGCTACCCCACACTGGATTTGCTCTGCTACCCACTGCAGGATGGTCATTGTGGGTTGCCCGGTCATAATCTAATCCATAGACACCTACTTTGACGTAGAAAAGTATTTAATGTTTAGGTTTAATGTATTTTAATGTTTCTAGTCAAAAATGTAGTTTTAATATGAAAATATAAGAGACTAATGGCAAAGCTAAAACCCCAGAATCTTGCAGGAAGCAAGAAAGTTTTACTCTGGTCAACCAAAATATATCACATAAATGCAATTATTTTGTCCTGTTTATTCTTGTATTAATCTGTACCTGGCCATTTTTTGAGATTTTTGCCTGTTTCCCCAGTTAAACTCTAGTTTGCCTAAAATACTAATATTTTCACTTTAATCCATTAAATTTAAACAAAATGAAAATATTCAGTAGATGAAAAAGCAGAGTTTAAAGATGATTTTCAGGAAACTGCTGTGTAAGCTCATCTCATTAGGATTCTCCAAGCAGAGGAACAGGTCTTTATCTCTAGTCTCTTTACATTTTTAAACTCACAGCCTAAAGCATATTTTCTTTTCCCAACACTGGTAAAATTCAAGATGCATCTTTAATTGGTTTAATGGAGCCACAAGGCATTACATTAGACAGCTTTTTCCTAGTTCACAAAGGTCGTATTGACATGTACCTCATGGTATTTCCTTGTTTTCAAGATAAGATAAAACAAAGGGGAAGCGTTCAGTTCCAGGTGAGTGGGAGAGGGCACAAGAAATGGAAAAAAAAAGAGTGTTTGATGCAGGTGGGAATTGATCACGCAGTGTCTTTTTGCACTCAGGTTGCAACTGCATAGGAGTCTGCCTGCCTATAGAATCACAGCCTGGCTATTTCTAGTTTAAGGCAGAAAAACAGGAGAGCTAGAGTGGAATGAGTCAAAGTCTTCCCTCAAATATCATGAGGTTATAAGAAACTTTACTAACATAGCTGGGATGCAAGGTCCTAGTCAGCTTGCATGTTAGAATGTCAGAATAAATCCAGTTAAAAGCAAGTAGTGGCTGTTTTTCAATTCTGTCCTCCTAGCAGAGCCCAATAATTCTGCAGATGGAAAATTTTGGATTGAATTTTAGTCATTGAATGCACGTTTGTTTCAGAAAATAGATTTATAACTCCTCCCTTCTCTCCAGTGAAGTGTCATCTGCTTCCACTCTCTTCTACTCCAGTGCACACTGCAACCTTGACTAGCAGTGATGGGCAGTAGTCTATCAGTATTACTCCTGGCCTAGCTGAGTGCAGCTAATCAATAGTGCAAGGTTCATAAGATTCTCTTGTTCCAGTTTCCCCCTTCCCACTGGGAACAATTGTTTTTGAGCCTTTTGTGTAGCTCACAAGCGATGAAAACATTCTGCTAGTCTTTCCCTTGGGATTTTTCAGTCAACTCGTGGCAGTAAGGAACAAACTGGAGTTCATGGTCAACAGCATGTACTCGAAAGGTGGTGCTCAGAATAGTTGCTAGTGGCTTGAATCTTGAATGTAATTGGTTTTTTATTCTATATTTAGGATCTAATCTTCAGCGGGTTCCATGGCTCTGAAGGATGAGTGTGAGGATGATTGTGATCATCTAGCTTAACTTCCAGAGTAACATATGTGGTAGCACTCCTGTCATCAATTCCTGCTGCAAGGTCAGTACTTGCGCTTGTTCTGGAATAACCTTATGGTCACCCATACACAATAAATAGAAAACAATTAAAGAATGTCCATATTTACCTTGTTATTCTAGCTCCTCAGCTGTGGAGTGAAATCTGAACCTTACAGTGAGTGTGAATGTACGAAGTTCAAAATCCAGTGATCGGCATCTTGTTCTCTCTAATATACAGCTGTCAAATTTCTCTTTCTTTAGTGTTTGTGTAGGGACTATAATCAAGCCAGTGTTTTCTGAAGGAAGCTAAATGGTTGGAACTCTTGGAGTTTTTCACTCTACACGGTGCTTTTCCCCTTTCTGGACTCCTTTATTTTCCAGCATTGTTCCTGAAATGCAAACACTGAACTTGGTTATAGATTCAGGAACAGTAGCACCAAATAAAATGCTGCTCCTTGAGATTATGCTGTGCTCCCCAGGATAGACTCCTCAGCCTGTCGCCGTCCCTTATTTTCTTTGTTTTCAGATATGTGATTTTTATATTTTGCTCTATTGAAATGCACATTGGCTCACTGTGCATAATCTACCAAGCAGTCCAGATTACTTTGCATTATTGGCCTAGTCTTTCTTCAGTTAACATTCTTCTGGTCTTCACTCCTTTTGTGTTTGCTTTTTTTTCCTAAGCAGAACCAAACAGACCATTAGGGACCATAAACACAGCTATTGGAAAATGCTTCACTTTGTAATTACATTTGGAAACCTGTTATTTAATTAGCATTTAATCCAATCAATGTATATAATTTCAGTCTTTATTGGTATGATTTATTAATCAAGATGTCTCCCGGAAAGGATCACATTCAGAAAACTTGCATCAACCATTGGCCCACAAACTCCCCACTTTGAGTGAGAGCAGCAGCATGGGATGTAGATGATGATGATGATGGCTGCTATTCTACTTGTTCCTGTGCTCTGGGTTGCTTGCCTCTCCTCAGGAGGTGGCTCTTGGCAAGTGGGAGCGTTGACCTCCCAGAGTCCACAGAAAGGCCTGAAGTGCGAGATGGGTTCGTTGCTGCTGCAACCACAGAATCACAGAGTCACAGAATGGTTTGAGGTTGGCAGGGACCTCTAGGGATCATCCAGCCCAACCCCCTGCTCCAGCAGGGACACCCAGAGCAGGGGCACAGGGTGGCATCCAGGTGGGTTTGAAGATCTCCAGAGAAGGAGCCTCCACAGCCTCTCTGGGCAGCCTGTTCCAATATTCTTGACTTGGTTGTTTGGACCACCACATGGATTAATATTTCAGTATATAGGTAAGGAAATTCTCCAAATAATATCATTATAACCTGTTGCTTTTTCTTTACTTCTGGGTTATTTTTAAATAGATAGCAAACTAGCTAAAATGCGATTGTACAGATAAACAGTGTGGTTTTTGAGCTCTAATCATCATGTATAGCAAGAACGTGATATTATTGTGTGATATGATGATAGCTGGTGCTGAAATGTGTTACTGCCTATGGGTAAAACACCTGTATGACTTTGATGCAGCACAATTATTTCAGTGCTGTTAAGATTATATCTAGCAGATATGTGAGCTAGATTTGTTAAAAGGACACAAATTTGTGATGAACAATACTCACGTATTGCTTTGTGTGTGCGTGTCTCGCCCTGTTTAAAATAAATAGCAAATTACTTCCAAAATCTCAGGAAAAATCTTACTTCTGAAAGAAAACATATCCTAGATCCCTGTCTTATCCTTCAGTTTAAATAAGAGGGAGAAAACACGTGGCACTGTATGTAGCAATGTAATCTGATTCACCCTATCTTTACCATCCAATTAACATTTTGCTAAACCATCTCATATTTAGGCAGGAAAACATGCTACTGTAAAACCATGATCACCTGTAAATTGTTCAATCTGTGAACTCTCAGCTGCTGTTTTCGTTATTGTAGATATGTAAGACCATTCCTAAAACTTCTTTGCCTTAGAGATGAGCTGCATGAGCAAGTATGCATCATTTTGCAAACTAAAAGATTGGATAACTGAAACAGAGATGATCTGTCCTATTTATTCCATGTGACTCTTGAGCAAAATATACTGGATTTATAAAAGAAAAATATTTAGCTGAGAAGAGCTATCATAAGGATTATTGAGCCTCTGTCTGGTACATTAATATGAAGTCAAAAACTCACCAGCTTATTCCTCCGACCTTTTACTAAATCAGTTCACTTTCTGAAAAGCCCCACTTCTTCCCTTCACCTTCGAGTCAACGGTCACCCTCTATCATATCACCATAATGGGAGCATGCTAGTGGAATTTGACTCCGAGCATTAAGGGTTAAGCTTTTTGAGAAGTGCTTTGTTTTAAGTTTCCCAGAGGGTGAGTCATCTTGCAGTGCATTGCATCGAGGTGCATCAGTCATGTAGCTTTATGTCTTGGAGTCATAAAGTCACCTAATCAGATGTGACTGACACTATTAGACATGACAAGTCACCCAGGAAAGTGCAAGAAAACAGAAAACGTGCTTTTCTGAAAATTCTGCTTAAAGCTGCTGTCTTTCCCCATGTTTTTTTTTAAATTGCACTGAGGAAGCATATGTTTTATAATGGATAGGGGGAGGGAAAAACACATGAAAAGATTTTCTGATCTAGAAATAAACAAGCTATTGTCATCCTGGCATAGTAGAACTTGCAGCAAAAGTGTTCTTGAAGTCTTTTCATACCAAAAGCCTTTGGGAATACTGTTTTGGTGTGGACATGATGAAGAGGCACGAGGCTTTTCTGGCGTAGCAACACACACATGTGTACGGATACAAGGTCCAGAAAAGAAACTAGACACCTATGTAATTTTATATGACATCACATTGTGCATTGTCTTAAGATCTCTTCTGCTTGCCAGAATTCACACAAAACACTTGTGACACTGGAACACTAAAATTATAAGTATACAAGATTACCTAAGGAAAAAGGCTTATCTTATGTAAGGTTTGTTATATCTTTAGTCTACTTCAGTACCATACTCAATACACTATAAGCATATATTTTCAAGAACAAATTCTAAAGTCATTCTCGGGCTGAAATGCAGCCCTCTCCACCTGCTTCTCTGCCTGTACATTTATGTACACAGACGGTTGCACAACAAACATTGTAAACACTTGTATACGTCCTTATCCCAAGTGATCTGTTCAGTTCTCCAGAACTGCTGCATAAAATCCAAGCTGCTGGAAATATCCTACAAGCTGGTGCTAAGAATTCAGCTATTGCCTGTCTTCACAATGGGGCTTTCTTTTTTTTTTCAATGATAATTGGTATCTTTTCTTTAAAACCAGTTTCTCAGGAGTTGTATAGATTTTACATTATGACAGTAAGATAAATGCTTCAAAGGGGTCCATAAGAATTCAACAGCCAGAAGATAAGGATAATAATAGTAATAATAACAATAACCATAAATTATTTGAAGAGCTTGAGCAGTTTGACTCTTAAGTTTTTAACACTTAACGATAGTCAATAACAAAAATTTGGGATGTCTTACACTAGAAACTTTCTAGTCCTAAGAATTATCCCATAAGCAAATGGTCAGTTCTAGGATCTGTATTTAGCCATCTTATAGCTCCTTTTCCTAACACCTCATTCACTCTTACAGAGTTAAGTAGAGCCTCACAGTTTGAGTTGGTATAAAGGTATGAAGTGTAGGTATAAGGTTAAAAGTTCAGTTTCTTACAGTTAAGCAGGGCGAAATTAGCATTTGAAAATATAGTTACTTGTTTTTTTGTTGCATAAATACAGATTTAGGGAGCTGATTGTAGATCCCGGTGTTGACGATTTGAGCCATGCCTCAGTAAGATGTGATAAAACAGCTTCTCAAGAAGCAAGCAACGGAGCTGAGTCGGAGTATCTGCTTCCAAGAAGCCGGCTTTTCTTCGCTTCTGCAGTCTCTCTCCAGTAAGCCTCCTGTCAAGCCTGGCAGGAGCAGCAGCTGTTCAGAACAGTTCCAGTAACTGTGCATGCAATAGCAGGAGCAGGGGAACGTGGCAGAAAGTAAGGGACTCTTTTAAGACTGGACCTAACAAGATTTAAATGCAGCAGATGGGGAAAAATATATATATATGTATTATACCACATAGTTCTCTGAAGAACTGAAAATGTGCAGCTCTTTCTATTGTCCATGTGTTTGATTTGATCTCCTCTTAACATTACTCCAGAGAGAAAATCTTAGTCTACACTTACTTTCTCTGATGGGGATAATACTTTTCTACTGCATCTTACAAGTTCCTTGCGGGCTTGGATGGGTGATGCTGATACTTGTAGCTGCTTTACTAGCTCTGGCACATGTTGATCTGGCGGTAGGAAGATCCGTTTATTAGAAACGTGCTTGAGGTTTCTGTAGCCTTTCTGTTTTCCAGGCACGACTTTGCAGCTGCCAGCTCATTTCCTAGCCGTGCACCCAACATGGAAATAACTTGGCGGAGAGCCAGGTGATTAGGAATTGGCTGCCGGATTTGTGGTGGGTTGGCTTCCAGCATGCCCGTTTTTCAGATAGGTACTGATGCAGACCCTTCTGGTTTAGAGGATTTTTTGTGGAGTTTGTTCCAGAATAGAGTGAAACACTGGAAACCTCTAGTTCCCACAAAACAGTTCCTGTTTTGAGCCAAGTGTGTGTGCGTGGTTTGAGTCTGTGCCATGTTCTACCTGCAGCGAGGAGGCCGGGAGATGGGGCGGGTGCTCCCGGCTCCACGATATTTGGAGGGGGAGAGTGTTAACCACCGCACCGTGTGCTGCCCTGCGTCGTTCGGACAGCTCCACGTTCATCTCTGCTGCAGGGCGCCGTGTCCTTCGAAAGACCCTCGTCAGCCTCCTCTTCCCCCAGGGACTGGAAATTTGAGATCAGGAGCCTCCAGCTCCCAGCAGGAAGAATATCACGTTAGCCTGGACTGATAACCTGGCCAGTCGTGTTTTGCTTGGGATCACTTACAAGATATTATTTCAAACCTGTGGTTGCCTTCTCAGAGCTCTACGCTTATATCCCCCTGGTCTTTCAGAAATATGTGGGTTCTTGTAGGTTGTAAAAACTGATTTCATTGCCTTTCCCGGGTGTTTGTAGAAATACTAGTTTTATATGTTTGTCTTTGTGAAGTTTTAAAAAATCTATTTGAGTAGAAAACGTACAAATAAAGCACTGTCAGACGGAAATGAAAGATTTTGAGGAGGACACTTGTCACCCTTATTAAGAAAGATTCTGTCTGGCTTTTGTTTAAATCATGCAGATGAAGACCTTATTTTAGACAAGTCATTGAATACCTTCTAAGAAGCACTGTAGTATAAAAAGGAGTTTTCCCAAAGTTCTCCCTTAAATTCTGGTTTTCATGTGTGATATGGTGGTTACTATCTGGATGGAAAGAAAAGCTCTCTTGCAGAGCAGGTACAGGACATTATATCCTGGACCGAGAGGTCAAAGCAGTGACCTTAATTACTCTGAAAAGTATGCAAATTAAATATTTTTATCTCCAAAAATAATAGACCTATCTGAACTAACTTGTCTATGTCCCTGTTTTCAGGGTGGATTGTTTAATCCTGTTTACAAATGTTTGGCTTTTGTTACTGTGCTTTACTGTAAGATGGGTATTTTTTGTTTTTTCTCTCTTTCTTTACTCCTGTTAGAAAGATGTGCCGCAACCTGTTTGTTTAAACAATTATGTTTTCTCCCAATATGCCATCTGATGAGCTATTGGCTTCATAGTCTTTATTAAAAAAAAATCCACATGGATGCACAGCATTTGGCTAATTAATTTCTGATAATTTGCAGTGTTAATAGCCAGCTGCCATGGGCTTGTGTGACTGTTAATCTGTGGAAGAAGCCATGGTGAAATGATTGGAGATCTGCTCCTGCTGGTTGCCAGATGAATTCTTCTTATGACAATGTCACCAGGTTAATTAACTCAATTAATGACTCCCAGTGCTATGTTTGTCTTTTTCATTTGCCACAGGCTGCTGAACAGGTATTCACATGGATATGTCCCAAAGTTTTGTTGTAGGTGTGGAATAAGATACCATATTTATTTCTAGCTCTGAAGTGTGTCTCAATTTTTTAATTAAGTTTTGTAGCAGTTAATTCCAATAGAAATTAGTTTCCCTTTTTTTTTTTTTCATAAATGTGAGCAATGGCTTTATTATTTTCATGAGTAGTCATGATTTTCAGTAACTTTAATGTTAGATATTTTACATTTCCATAAAGAAGAAAGCTCAGAATTAGTTTGGTATTTTCTTCTTATGATGGCCCGAACTGATTGCTTTCTTTCAAGTTTTCCATCCTTCAACAGAGTAATTGCTGAAGTGGGTCAGGCTGGAGGTACATGCAGCTTCTCATCTTAGCTCTCTTAATGGCACTGTACATTTCAAGAACATGCAAGAACAAAGTATTTTCAGTGTAGCTGAATTTTTGACTAAGAAAAGTGAAGGAAATGGGACAGAAGCTCAGAGCCACCCTACCAGACTCCTTAAGAGTCTTCTGGCTCAAATGTCACCTCACTTATTTTTCTGAGAAGAATGAGGAGAATCTGGAGCCTGCTTTTAAAAAAACAAAGCCATTGTTTTTCAGAATAACTCACATTAAAAACGTAAATAAAACACAAGGCAGATAGTGAAGTTGAAATGAATATCACATTTTCCAGGAACAGAGCAGTGAGGACTCTAAAAGGTTTAAAATGAAAGTGGAGTCTTTCTCAGAGGCATTGCAGCAACCTAATAAGCTACAGTCAGGAACAGTTTGAACTATTACCAGGAGATTCATTTGGGATAATGGAATCCCCCAAATAGCTGAAGCACAGGTGTGAGTTGATGTTGCCTCTGCAGTAAAGGCACCAACGTGGAGAGTCGCTTCTCTCCGAAGTGCCCCTGAAGCTGTAGCTCCGTCCTCTGCGTAGGAGTCTCCGGCATTCCCAGCCGCGCTTCCAGAGACAGTCGTCTGACTTGGCGTTGTAGCTGTTTCCTGCACCCTCCTGGCCATGCTGGAATCAGGATGCTGGGAGAGCTCAGAGACGGGTCTTTCCTGCATGCTTTTGGGATGTCTGCTCTTTCTAAATCCAATGCACACTTCAACAGCCAGTTCAGGGAGAGAAAAAGGGGCTTTGCAGCCCACTGCTAAGCTCTCTGCAACCCTTAACGTTAACAAAGGCTGCAGTGAAGTTTATGACATCTTTTGACACTTGAAAAGACTATTATCCTTCTAAGGGAAAAATCGCCATGTGTTTTTCTTTAAATGCAATCCAAACATATACTTCTTAAGTAGAAACGCTCTGTTTTTTCATGTCAGAGCCCTTTAGTATAAGCAGCTGTCCAGGCAAGCCATAAGCAAGAAGCATAATTTGAGCTGTCAGTTCCCTCCAGTAGACGCTGTCCTTTGTCTCCAAGACCTGAGTGATACAAATCAGGATATGTAAATTTGGGCAATAGATCTTAATTATGAGCAGCAGGTGTCTATGCAAGGGTGCTCAGGTGAGGGGGTTGTACAGCTACTGTCACTTGTTTGTTGTCAGTGTACAAAGAGAGGGCTGCAAAGCTCCAATTAATTACTCACATTAATGAGCTCAGCTACCCAAGTGAAAGGAGAGTGCCTTGTTTGCTGCTACAGTTTAGTCTTCTCAGTGGACATTGCTTTAAAAACCAGTTATGCACCTCAGGCTCGGAAGTGCACCGGCAGTCGGCAGTAAGGATTAAATTACCATGATAAGCTCTGAGGAACTGATTTGCAGGAGCATAGACCATGATGAATGAACCTGTTGGAGAAATGAATTGGCTGATATTTCCGTAAGCTGTCTTGGCCAGAGGAGAATCTCCGAAACTTATTTCTAAATGTCCTTGAGCAGGCGACACTGTTTAACTCTTACTGATTTTAAAAATAGATAATTATTTATTTTGCTTTTTTGCCAACACACCACTAATATTAAAAGCATCAAGATCAGGCAAGCTAGGGGATGCAATTCAGGCCTAATGGGAGCTGCAGATTACTCTTGCATCTGGATAGGCCCAGGTACGTTAAAATACGTGTGAGTGAAGCCTCCAGAACAGGTGTGGTCCATACTCTGGAGCACCAAAAGTTCCACAGGAACTTAAGGAAAAATTTCTTGACAGTGAGGGTGGCAGAGCCCTGGAACAGGCTGCCCAGAGAGTTTGTGGAATCTTCCTCTCTGGAGATCTTCAAAACCCACCTGGATGCCACCCTGTGCCCCGTGCTCTGGGTGACCCTGTGTGTGCAGGGGGTTGGTCTAGATGACCTCTAGAGGTCCCTTCCAACTTCAACCATTCTATGATTCTATGATTCTACGATTTTGGCTCTTAGAGTAGATCATTCAGTTTCTGTGCTCATTCAGCCTGTGGCTTTTCTACCAAGGATGCTAATAGTGTACCACTTATTGCAAAATCAAGTGTTATTTATTCTTTTTGCTGAAGTCATAAGTCTGATTTGTAAACAATTGTGTGTGTAAGTGTCAAGTTATGCATTGTGGGCTGAGCTAATCTAATGTTTTGCTGGAAGAATGATTCTGTAGCTGGATGTGTGATGCCTTGTGTTGGCCATGACTTACATGCCCTGAAAAAGAAAAATCTAGGAAAAATATAGCGTGATTTCATGTCAGGTTAGTGGGTTGAATTGGCTCAGTGAAGTTGTGACAACCACCTCAACTAGGAAAGTGGGTGAGACGGAGGGGTGAAAAGATGGTGAGCAGGACCTGCCCCTTCGATGAAGCAGTACTGCTGGTAGATCCGCCTTGTTTGTAACTTGGTTTATAGCTAGGGGATGTCTGCGGGGCTGCTAACAACAGCTCTCTGCCATTCAGCAGGGAGCTTTGGCGCCGATTTTCACGGAAGCCAAATCAGGCACTGGACACTAACCATATCAATCTGCAGCAGGTCTCCTTCCAATAACCCCCATTGTATAGTGAGTTATTTTCCAATCACGGTAAGAGTGGATGGATAAAGTAACACTGGGCAGCACCCCTGTGAATGTACAACAGAGGGCACTGTATAAATCTAGAAAGTTTAGGAACTTTCGCTCAGAGCTTCCTCCTTGGCGTTAGACCATCCTTTCTCTGTTGAGCAGAGTGTCATATTTCTCTTCGGCAGTTTGAGCAGTAAAGCACAGGAGCCACACAGGCAGACAGTTTGTCCTTTTGCCAGTATATTTTATTTTCATCAAGGGTTTCTCCCTTGCAATTTGCTTCCCATTCTGTGTGCTGATGAGTGTGGGACCCCCAGTCGATTCCCTGGGTAGTCCAGCTCAGGGACACTCTTGACTCGGAGCAGATTGCTGTTGGCAGCCCTTCAGGCAGTCCTCTCCCAACAGGTTTTTCTTTTTGCCCCCTCTATCTCTGACAGTATCTTATGGGACATATGGAGCCTCATTATGCTTTGTCCTACACCTTGTGTGGCCAAAAGAATGTCATTCTATTGTGGCAGTGTTTTATATCCTCTCAGTGAATGATTATATGAGATCTAGAGAAGTCGAGTATCAGTCTCCAACATGTAGTTTTGCTATAAACTTGGGGCATTATATTTAAAAGAAACCCCAAATTATTTTCCTCTTTTAAACAAAGAAACAAAATCTCGTAACCACTATTACTGCACTTGGTTAGGTTACAGCAGATCAGAAAAACTCGATGGATGACCTCACATGTCGAGGAGTATATATAGCCAAATAGTTATTAAACCAAGTCACTTTGTTCCTGTGCCTCTACTGCTTCTTGCAAGCAGTACTCACCATTTGCTATTCAACAGAAAATCTGGGGAATATGGGTTCACGTTTAAATTTGTAACATCACGTAGTTTTGTAAATCCCATAGATTTCCCGAACCAGGAATATTTCTAAATAAGAACTGAACGTGTCTAATTGTTCAGAGGAAATGTATTACACAATGCAGGGCAAAGCAGTCAAGCCACTTTAAATAGAGTCAGTGAATGAAGGCTTCAAGGTAGGATCAGCTGTTTATTTACATCCATTGTCTGCTTGTTTCCCACACAAATATATTCTGTGTTTAAAATTTATAAAGCTGGGCAAGCTCTTCTCACGCTGTTCCCCGTAAAATATTGCTCACCACATCTCTCCGAGGGGCTGCTGACAAATAGGCCCTTGTTGTCTAACTTTCTCTCTGCCGAGGTTAATGATTAAGTGGTTCAGAAGGTTAATTTCTGGAGATAGTGTTGTCTTTGGCTCGAACAGATGTTGGTAGTGCTTTAATGTGGTTATCAGACCGGGCCGCGCTCCGTGCTGCGCCGCGCACGGCGCTGCCCTTTGTGGGCAGCGCATTCCAGGCCTGCGCTATGGAGATGAGCAGAGCCGCCGCCGTGGCCTGGCCGCGTGCACGCGCGCCCGCGGCAACCACCATGGGCGTCGCAGAAACCTTCGTTTCTGAAAGGTCTGTCAATATTTGTGAGTGCACAAAGATACAGGATATCTTTTGATGCTCTTATTGAACAATTTGTAAAGTGACTTATAGGCTTTGTATCATTGAGACATTCAGTAGCCTCCCAAATGGAGTAGTGCACTGTTGGGTAAACTCTTCCCTTCCTCCCTTCGGAGCCTCCTGTTCGGAGCCTCCTGTCTTGTGAGAGGACCTGAATCCCAGGGTGTTTGAAGTAATCTGTTATGTAATCAGTACCTCTAACAGGCTCATAAAACACTGGGGGTCAGCCCAGTAAGTAGTATTTACAGGATATGTGTGGAAGTCCTTTATTCCCACCTCCACTGCGTTGTAACTATCCATCATTATCTTGCATTAGCTACTAGGAAGAGTAGTGACAGGGAGGCTTCGTGCCCTGGAATTTTGCATTTTTCATGTAAGTTTAGCAAGTATCTTCCTCTTTTCAACCTAGCGGCTGCTCCAGACCAGTTAACAGAAAAGTTGCTGACATAAAAAAACAGCTGATGTCACTCAGACTGGGTATAAGAATCTCATCATTTTAATTATTGCTATGATTTTTTTTCCTGTGTGTTTTTTAGCATCTCTTATTCACAATTTGTGTCTAGGAAAATAGAGGCAATACAAGATAAATCATTATGTTTTAATTTGGGTAAAAGTTACTGTTAACTGTCATGAGTTAACTCTCCTTTGGGGGTGAGTTGCTCTTAACTGACTCATGGAGGCAGCTCACAAGAACCTTATATTTTTAGCATGTTGAGATTTTTTTTAAAGAAGCTTCTGAAATTTGGAGTTGCAAAGAGAAATTTGGTCATGTGACCAGAACACTCACTGGTATTTTAAGTAGCAGAATGCAAAAAGTATATATTTTTTAAAAAAATCTATTAAAATTCTTTTGATATAATTGATTGTATGTCAGCCTTATTCATAATATGTGAATGTTAATACAGACAATGCCATAAATGGATCAATATCCTTATTGGTTCTCTACTATTTGTGAATTGGAGATAGAAAGGTTGCTCTTTATTTTTCTTTCATTATCAACTGAGATTAAATTTGAAATGGTGACAATCTGAGTTCCAACCCAGGGATGCAGTGTCTTGCCGCTGGGGTGTTACTCATTTCTGGCTTCCTGATGGTCACCAATGCTGAGCAGCATCATGCCTCATTTTTAGGTTCTCTGGGGCAGTCTCTTGTTTTAAAACCGAGGGAAAAAGTAGCTGTGATGATAATGTGTGTTGTCACAGGCAGTGTCCTATGGCCAGAGACTTCCTCAGAAGTGGAATATCTGCCTGTAGCCTCTTGTTATCCCAATGCAGTTCGTCCGTAACAGTGCCCATGTGCCGTTCTGGATGGAGCTGTTCTTCAGTTTTTCTGCTGGAGTCATGCCATAGGCAGAAGGGAGGGAGGATTCCCAGGGCCAGAAAAGTAGAAAACAAGGATTATTACATTAACGAGGGCACTTCTTTGCGGAAGCAGCATGAGATTCCTAAGCCCAGTCATTCATCATGAGCAGTTTAATTTGCTTTTGGTCAGATTGCCCTTTCTCGGGAGCAGTCCTTGCTCTCTCTTAGTATATCTCTAAAGAACAATTTGTATCCCAATTCAGTTGCAATTTGCAAGAAGTGCTTAAATCTCCTTATATAAAAGCTATTTTTTATTGCTTTACACTGGATTTATTTTGGATTTCCCTTAACCAGACTATGCTAGCTCAGGGGTTCATATTAGCACCTCCCTATAGCTAGCAAACAGCTAGCTGGCTCTTGGGATCTCCCTTGCTTTTTTTTTTAGCTGCATCACTTCAGTAATTAAACCATTACAAAATTCAACCAGGGACGTGCATATATGCATTTGATTTGATACTGAGTTTTGAGGGATTTTATCAAAAACTGATTGAATATCCTACAAATAGTTCTTTACAGAGCCATATGCGCTCAGGCCTGAGATAAGCAGAGTGAGGACACTGAGGGCAACGGCAAAGCAGCCTAAGAAAGTTTAGGAAAGCAGTAGTTCGTGTTCAAACAAGATGTAAACTAGTTCTGCTGCTTGCTTTTCTGCTGTCTGTACAGCAGAGGGAGTGCAAAGCTGCACAGCCCAGACCTGGAGGAGTGAGTTTGGGGCAGCACTGGCTGAGGGTGAAGCCCAGGGATCAAAAAAGGCTGTGGAAGAATAGGTACAATCAAAAAATCATACTTTTTTTTTTTTTTTTTTGGTGTACTTTAAAAGTGCATAAACCATGGAGGGAAATGCAGTAAATTAACGATTAAACGATTTAGTATTTTTCATGCTTTTCAAGAAGATTCACGGGAGAAAACTTCCAGAATTCTGGATTTTCTTTGCTGTAGGTGTGAATTCTCAAAGTCATCTAAGAGGTACACAAATCACACTGAAAGTCAAAACCCACTAAGGATTTAGCCCCTTTAGAAAGCCCAGCTGTGCTTACAGAGCATGTGTTGGATCTGTACCTATCTATATTAAGCCATTTACCGTCACAAGAAAATAAGCCATGCTGTGTAAATATCACACATCTCTGAGGGTGTACTGTGAATATACCTACCCATGGCCACAGGGATAGCAGCAGCCAGCTGGACTGTGTTTGCGGGGAATCGCTCTGTGTAAGGTGAGCGCAAACAGAAATGGGTTTGAAAAATACGGGATAGATTTCCGACAGCAGAATGAGCCCTCAGGACTCCGGAGAGTATTTGTCAAATCATGGATCTTAACAATATCCGAAAGTGAGAACGGAGTGATACCCCAGTTATTTAAAAGCTTGCTGCTCTCTAGAGGATTAAAATATTTGTGGGGTGTGTGTGTGTGTGTCAGGGAGTCTCTTTTCTTTGTTTTTTAGCACAGCATTTTTACACTTTGAAGCAATGGAAGTTCACAACAGAATTGTTCAATTAACTGTTAAACACTCTCATCAATTCAGGGATCATTTCCAAATCTGATGGATGAGTTCAAAATATTCAATTCATTCTAACCATCAGGCGGAAAAGCAGTCCAACTCCTGGGGAGAAAAGAGCAGATAAATGCTGAAATGAACTTGCATATCTGTAAGAAGTATGGCGCAGAGAAGACATTGACTTATGAACATGAAAACTCCACAAGTGTGCACTCTAAGTAGAAAAGTAATGGCAAATGTCTCAAGCTAACCATTTTCTTTCACGGATTTCATTTTGCTCCGAGTTTAAAGGGCATGGCATTTGTGTTCTGTGCATACAGAGAGTCTCATACCCTGTACGATTCAGTTATTTCCTGCTACAGTAAAGGAAAAATGTAAAATGCAATTTTAGTTAAAAAGTATGCAAGTAATAAAGTCCAACAGAAAAGACTGAAGGAAGAAATTGGACATTCTTAGTTAAGTGAGTGATTTTAGAACTTTCAGGAAAAAATGTCCTTTTTAATTAACTTTATTTGGACAGTTAAGATTTTATTGTTGCTTTTGATTTCTGATGAGTTTTGTTCCTTGCAGATGCAACCAATTGATTCATGCTACAGAAACTGTAGAGTTCTGATTTGATGCAAGTCACTGAAAAGTGAGTATAAATAAATAAAATTTCCTGCTAGTGTGATAGTATGATTCTGTGTCAACACTGCTCTCAAGTCAGGTATTCTCTTTTTTTAAAAAAAAAGAAGTTAAAAATGCTGTAGGGTATCTTATGCAGAGTTCAGTTACAGTTTCCTCTAATTCTGCATTATGTATTAAGAGACTCAATTATACTTCCACGGATTTTTAGGTTTCATTGGTTTCCATTCAAAACTAATTCTTGCATCTGATGAACTATGAACTATTCATCAAAATGAAGGCCATTAGGAGGTGCACTGGTAGCAGTGGAACAGGCTGCTGTATGATGATTTAATGCTGTTACTTTTTCAGAATACCCACAGTTTCCATAGCTGACCTGCTTTCACTGCTGTGGAGTCGTGCAGTGAACAATATAGGCGGCCTGCTTAAAATGTAAATTACTATATTTGCTTAAATTACCAATAAGAATATTAATAAAAATGTATCATAGAAGTTTTGAATGGATTCCCTGGAAGACGGTGTCCATACTGTGCTAGGGGTCTTCATATATGAAATGTCAGGAATTTGGAAAGAAAAGGAAGAGTTATTCTCCCCATTTAGTGGGTGGAAAATCCTATAATTGAGCTATCAAGTGACACATTCATGTTCACTCTGGGAGTTTGTAGTGGAACGAAGTACTCAAATCTTGCGTGTCTCAGGGAGCAGTTATATAAGGCATCTGAGCTAATAAGACTGCAGCTCCCAGTGAAAAAGGAGATCCTGGTCCCTCCCATGTGCTCCCTTACGCTGATGTGGTGCTTGCTTGACCATTCATTGAGCCAGTTCAGGGAATCCCGCAAGCAAAACACCGGCTCATGTTTTCCAAGGAATGGAGAAAGGAGAACAGGGACCCCCCCAATTGCTCCTCACTTTCCCTTGCTGGATCTTTTTCACTTACTGCAAAGATCTCGTAATGCTGTGTGAGGCTCTAGCAACACTGTAATCCAGGGCGTCGGAGGTTTGAGCCTTGAACAGGGAACCTGCCCTCCCTTCCACAGCCACTACCCCCTCGTTCTGCTCCTTTGAGGTCTGGCACGATTCCAGTGCAGCAGCATGAGTTTCACTGGTAGACCAGCATAATTCATCAGCAGCCAAGCGTGGACTGGGTTTTTCCTCAACATCTGGGTAGTAAGTTGTGGGTATATGAACGTAAGTGTGCAGAAAACGTGACTTGTGTGGTACATACGTATCATTTCCCCTCATTAATCAATTCTATAAAATAACTAGCTTCACAAATTGATCCAGTATAAAAAAAAAAAAAAAAAGGCAACTGCACTTAGCTCCATCTTTATAGAGTAAAAATCTGTTATTTATAGAGCCTAATCTTTCTATTTGGCTTGTTACATTAGCCTCTCTTTACTGGTCCACTTATTAGTAACACTTACTTTTGGGAGATTGTAATGTTGCTGAAAGCACACAAAGTGCAATTCCTCTAGCCATTAATCCTTGTCTTGATGCTACCTCCACAGTACAATGCCTCTCTCTTTCACTCGTGACTTTTTTGCCTTTTTCCCTTTTTTTTCCCCCCCTTTTTTATCCCTTCTATTTACCCCAGTGTGGCCACTCTAAGAGGTAATTCCTTTTGTTGCAAGATTGCCACTAACTAACTCCTATTTGTGCTGGCTGCAATTTTCAATTAAACAGAAGAACTTAACTTTAGCAGAGGGTCCTATAGAATCTACAGAGTCCAGCGTTTGGGACTTAGATTTGCTTTCCCAGCTTGAGGCTTTGAAGATGGGAAACTTGAGAGAGTGCTTATATGAGGTGGTAAAAGTGTCTTTCAAGTAAGAGCTTTAAAGCAGAAAAAATGTTAACCCAAGGGCTGTGAGGTTAGGGAACAACAGAAAGTAGGAAAACAAATCTCATACTGAAATGATGTGTTGGCCTAGTATCTAGAAGCATGGTTTAAGGCAACAAGTTGCTTGGTTAGTCTTCGTACACTATAGTAATGTCTGAGACATAAAAACAGGACTTCTTTTAAAGGATATGTCTAAGGTGTCCAGTCTAAACCAATTAGGTTTCAAGCAGAAGACTGTGAAATGCCACTTAACATGCTGGGTTTAAGCTTTTAACAACCAGCTGCAGTAAGAAGAAGCTGTAAGTAAGTTTTTCGTTTGTTAAATGTGAGCCACACTAGAAACTATAATTAGAAATAGAGAAGAATTCCAATGCTCAAAAAATTCCTGTTATAGTTTCTGATGTAACTCTGTGTGTATTGAAATAGTTTAGTGGACTAACTCTGCAAGCTAATTTTGTATATAAAAAAGGCCTATATGTGGGAGAGCTATTTTTTATGCACCTATCACACTATGTCAAAAAAAAAAAAAAGAAAACAGCAGCCAGGATTTTCTGGCTTCATGGAATAATGTGTGTCTTAAGGTGGACAAGAAACAGTCCTGAGTATTTTTAATCCTGTCAGTTCCTCCCCATCACAGATGTGTAGAGCCATTTAACAGCCGTATCTAAAGCATTTTTTCCCAATTTTTCTATCCACTAGTCAGATTAAAAAAAAAAAAAAAGAATCTAGCATGTTGTCTGTAAATAAGATTAAAATAGCATAGTAACCAGTGAATAAAAATATGAACATTACAAAAATGCAGTGCTGTAGTTGCTCAACAAATTTTATCATTATTTAGAAGTGCCCAAGAAAAAGGGGATCTGAAAAGACTTTAGGTTAACTACTTTTGACAAGTTTACACATGAGGGACATTGAGACTGTGTGTTCTACTTGCTACTTTAAGTTTCCTTCTGGCTTTCTGTTTGAAAGATTCCAGTCAAAGTTAAATCAATCCGCTCTTTGCTGATTTCCAACATTAGACATGTCCCAACTTTTTTTTTTTTTTAACCCTGCTTTCAGACTGACTTTCTCCCAATTGAAATTCAGTCCTTCAATGGTTGTTTTTCTCCTTGCTTCTAAACGTGGATAAAAAGAAGGGTTTTCTTCACTCCCTCAATTTGATGTGACAAGGCCCTGACATGAATAATGGACGTGTTTCTTTCACAGGCAAATCAACTTAATTTAGCATGCCTTTATACTTTCAATAGTAAAGCCACAAGCCTGTAAATTCCATGAGATCCTTTAGGTTTGCAGAAATCTTTAGAATTAGCAGAAAACGTATAAAGTAAACAGCACTTATTTTGTCAAAATACTTGAATAACTTTTATGCAGGAGTTAGAGATGAATATATCACTTCCTAATCAGATTGTGATTTACATGCAGTTGAGGATGGGCTGCCCAGGCTCAGCCTGCTCTTTTGCTAAAGGAGGAAAGAGGTGTAGGAGAAGTAAATCATCACAAACATTAAATAGAAGTAAAATCCCAAATTTTCTTCTGAGGGTGAAGGAGAGAAGTGGCGTTAGGAGGAGAACTTTATGCAGCAGCAGTTAGCTAAGGAGAACACAGTTCTGCCCATCTCCCTGGAGAATCCCCTGTAGCAGAGTTGTAGCTTGGCACAGTGTCACGCTGCACAAGTGGGAAGCAGTGAGGGGAGAAAAGGACAGTTATTTACTATTTACTGAAAAGTTAGGGAGTAACCGAGTTTAGAAAATGACCTGTATGTATGCAGCCATGAGCATCATTTTAGCAAGATGAAACTTAGAGCCCTGCCTACCTATTATGTTGTTATTTTAAAGTTTGCAGCTTTGTGTCTGGCTATGTGGAGGTGAAAAGGATGCTCTGAATAAGATGCTGTAAGATTTACCTTAGGTAGATTGAGTAACAAAAACCCTCTTGTAGGCTTCAGAGAACAACTCAGAATTTCTACTTGGTTGTGTGGTTTCAGGGTGAACCAGAATAGACTGGTACCTCCCTTGTCACCTAGTATAAATCTTCCATGGAGCCACTAACTGCAAGGGTAACTCTGGTCTTTCACCTCACAGAGCTCCAAGGAGAGGAAATTATGGTAACTTTCTCAGCTTGCCCTTTTCACCATTGGCACTCATCTACCAGGACTGTTGCTGATACAAAGCAGCCAGGTAGTGCTATGAAAGGAAAAGAGAGGTTAGTTCTATTGTCATTACTTATTATCATTGCATCAAGCAGCTGTAACAGCTCATTCATTAGAATACCCTGACAGTGTTGATAATGTATTGGTGAATAGTAAATAGGCTTGTTTGAGGGGTAGGAACTCCATTTCTAAAAATCATTCTGTTTGCATAACAAACCGTTACAAAAATGCTTCCCTTTCTTTGAGCATTAAATAAATAAAATAGAAGCTACTTTAAAACAGAATCTTCTCAAATTAGATGCTGCTTGATTCTAAGGAATCAGACCAAGTGGGAGAAAAATGGGGCGTACAGATGCTGTGCTGTATTCAACCTTGCTTCAGTAGATAAAACCACGTTCCACAGCTAATGGGAGCCTACATACCTCCAGGTCTGCCTGTAATAAGCAGTTAATCAGCCAATTAGGGGAACCAACAATTACAAATTGGGAAGTAGAGGGAAAGGAAAGGAGAAGAAGGGAATGAGTCTAGGTAGGTTGTAATCCCTTTGAAAAGGTTTCTCCTAACTCCTGAAGAATTATGTTCTACCATACCTTGACTGATTTGTTTTCCCCCTTCCTCCCCCCTTCTCTTCCTCTTTCCTACTCGTTGGGTCAGTTAATTGGCTGATTAACTAGCAATTACCTCTGGGACCAGCTCTATATAGGGTCCCTTTTAATCTAGAATTTTATTGACAAAGGCAGCAGAGCAAATTCGTCTCCAGTGCAAGCTTGTTGGAGTGAATGGGCTGACAAGCAGGACAAAGTTGATCCATTGTATCACAGGCCCTGTGTTTTTAAAACGTTTGTTTGACTTGGGACTTTTAAAATTGCATTCCTATTTTGCCAAGTCTGTTCGTTTTGGTTAAGAGTGGGAACAGGAGCTTGGGAAAGAAGTCGGTGAGGTGGCAGATAACGGTCTAGAGTGGCAACATCCTCCAGCCCCAGTGGCTGTGTAGTGATTTAGCAGCTGAACAACGTGACACCTCCCTTCTCAGCCCTAAAAGTAGAAGGGAATCCCACCAGGTTGGCACTACTGCGGTCTTGCCGGCATGGCTTTTTCCTTAGTATTTTCTATGGCAGTTAATTTGCCTCAGTTCTGGTACTTCTCCCTCCCCTTGTCCTCGAAAGGCCCTTCTGCAGCCCCATGAAGGGCACCGCGGGAATAAGGCCCAGAGCGTTTCCCGCAGCGCTTGAAGCAGCGCAGGAGTTAAGCGGGACTCGTGTAGCAATCCTTCCTTCTTGCCGTCTTCGGAGGTGGCGGGAGTTGGGGCTGCCGCCGCCTCCATGTGCTGCCCCACCGGGGAGGGGGCCGGGCCGGGCCGCTTCCCGGGCAGCGCGGGAGGCGCCACGGAGCAGAGCGGTGGAGATCCTGCTGGGGAAGCCTCCAGGCAGAGAGCCATGCTGAACACCAGCACCAGCACGCAGAGCGGTTGATTGTTCAGGGACCTGGCAAATTCCCTAGAACACCGGGGCCTGCCAGGAACACATCCCTTCCTCCATGAAAGGGACTCTGTATTTTGAAGTTTCAAACAGTGCTTGGGTTAAAAATAGGTTAGTCAAGGGGAGGGGAAAGGAAGATGAGTAATATGCTTATATACAGGGGGGAAATGGGCAAAATACACACATATTTTTTCATCATATGCAAGGGTGTAAAATCCTGCTGTTAGGTTTTATTTTCAGGACGGGCACATGAAGTGCAATGGTTTTATTAGCAGGTCTGTATCTCTCAGCTGCAAATTTCTACCTGGTGGTCACATCCATTTGGGAATTCACTGCGAGTGTTTTGTCATGGCATAGTGTAAGCTCTCTCTCTCTCACAAAATCTCCTAGGTTAACACCAGCCTTTTTGTTAAAAATCTGTAAATTAACCCAGCTTGTTGCGGCTGGAGCAGTTTGAGAGCACTCAGACAAAGCATCCTGCCAATTAAGCAGTGATGGTAACCTCTAGCAGAGGAAGGTGGCAGCGACTGCACAGGAGTAACCTCTGCACTGTGGAAACAGCTACTTGCAGAGGGAACATCTGTCCCTACCTCTGGGGACTGCAAAAAGGCCTGTGTGCAGTAGTGCTTTAACGCTGTGTAAGTGTGGGTTAAATTTCCAGAGATGTAGTTAATGACTGGAATTGCACATTTCTAGCCAAATCAGCATGGACACTTTATAAAGAACTTGATTTTGAAGGAGAGTCAGGAATTTGCCTGCAGGACAGTGCTGCCTGAGAGAGCTGCGTGCGGGAGCGGTGGAAAAGTGCATGGCTGCACCAACGGTGGCTGTTCTATGGGCCAGGGGTTTTACAAGTCCCTGAATTATGCTGCCACTTTTGAAAATGCCTAATTCTTCTCCTTCAAATTTCTGTGTTGTGGTATTGTACCTGAAATGGTAAGAGATGTAGGCTGGAAAAAGCAAAAGAACGAAGGAAAGGGCATTTATTTTTTCAGAGTGAGAACATGCTGTTTGGCTCAGGGAATAGCTGAGAGAGTCACTAGGGGGGAGGTATCAAAGGGAGATGTTAACTTTGAATATCATTGGATTAGTTTCAATTCAACAAGATACTTCTGAGCTCAAGGAAGCATCTAATACCCAGTTTAAAGAAAAGAAGCACAAGCATTAGAGAGGCGGAAGCAGTGTAATGTTGCTGCTCCATTTCATGAATACAGGTAGAGAATCAGGAGCAAACTGGGTGAGCTTGCCCTTTCCAAGCATTCAACTTAGCTAGAAGCATTTGCTTCCGCACTCTGTTTATCCCTATCTGCATTCTTTGTACAATTAATAACTTTTTATTTTTCTTGCCATCATGACAGAGTTTGAAGAGCACAAATGGCACATCAAGGAATGTAATCCCAAAACCAGGAGGTTTGCCTATAGACCAGAAAGGTGCTACTTATCCTGAGCTTATTGAGAGCTTCATGGAAAGAGGTGGATGCATGCTGGGCTATGCACTCCTCCTTGTAAAGGAAAGGAGGAAGGATGGCTTAGGTGTAAATGGCTTAATAGAAGACAAACTGAAGAAGGGGCTGTTAGCCCTCTGCAGAAGGGAAGAGCATCAGTTGTCTGTCAAAAAGCGCGACATTTTAGAAGTGATAAATAAGATTTTTTTTATCACAGCTTTTGAAACTCCATTTGTCGTGAAAGAAACAGCTGTGGTCATAATCACAGTGAAAAAGCATGGGTACAGTTTCTGAGGTTTTCTTTAGAGATATGAAGGCAGTTGCAGAATGTGGAACTAAAAACAGAATTTTTGTTTGTCCTGTCCTGACTTCCCACTCATTTGACGTCCTGATTTTATCTTGCATTTGCTGGTTGCTTGTATGAGGGGGCAGGAGGAGGAGGGGGAGCCTTCGGTGGGTGCTCCTGTCCCTGAGTGCTTGCAGGAAAGGGGCTTCTTTTCAAAGGTGTGGAGTGACTGGTTCTCTTTCAGTTCTAGAGTGGAACTCGGGCAGCTTTTGTGCACCGGTAAATACGGATTGGAGATGTAAAGAGAGACAGCTTTAACAGTCAGCCTATCGTAACATAAATAACAATGTTATGAAACAGGACAATAGGAAGGAAAAGAGACTGCTTTTTAGCTACTCAGTCAGTTCACCCTTCGGGCCATGCACTCTGCTTGGCCATGCTCCTTTTTCCTCTGGGATGCTTTCTTCTCTCACACTTCCAGAAGGTGACCACAGTAATACAAGAGCAATGGTAAACTCTAATTTTTTAAGAATTAAAAATTTCAAAAATCCATTCTTCCGTTTTCCTTCTCATACCCCCGTGCATCATTGTACAGGCTCGGAACAGACAAGCCCACTATTACAATGTTGTCAGGGCCCTGCTAGTTTTCTAGTTCAAATCCTTGTTCATGCTGTTTGCTAAGTACTTGTTCACTGTGACAGCTTTCAGTAAAACAGAACACACTGAATGCTTCTTTCCAAACAGCTCTGTCCTGCTGGGCTTCAAGTGAAACAAGCCCTTCAGACTCCATCATGTGAACTTTTCATAAGGAACAATCTGCTTTAGACAATTCCTTTCAGAGATACTATCCGTGAAACTGGGACTTGGGGATGAGGTGACATCACAGCCTTCTTCCTCTGGCCAGGGTCATGGCCACCAAAGTTGTATTTGTCGGGAGGCCTCCACATAGTATGGTGCGTGGTTTCCTTAATTAGCTAACATTTCCCCATTAAAAAAATCCACGATTACATTAAAGTCTATTTTAATACTTTTTCTGTTGAAAGAAAAGCAAAAGTTTCTGTGCAGCAATTCATCAAAGGCTGGATTGTGAAAAACAGAATTGCTTAGTATAAATGTAGCTTCACATGCAGTTAAATCTTAAAAGCTAGTAGACCAAAACTGAGGGAGATCTTTGCCACTTGCATTGATGCTGTCTTTACACTGTGCCATTCCCCTCTCGCTCATCTGCCGGTGTTCTTCTTGGTAGCGATCACACTTGGAAGGGAACGGGAGGCTTCCTAACAGAAGAGGAGTGCTATCTTCTTATCAGTGAGTTAGCAAGTAACTTGGGGCAAAATGTGCTGTGTTGCACAGCCTGGCAACATGCACAATGTCGTGTGCCCTTCAGTGGCAAGGATTTAACCCCCTGGGTCTTCTCTTGTGATTCTGTGATAGAAGTTGCAAAGGTACCACTATCTTTTCAGGAGAGGGAGGAGTCAAACCGACAAGCTTGAGAGTGTCACTTCTGCCACCCGTCTTCACACAAATCTATGAAGCTGCCTCTGTCAACCCAACTGACCGCAACCCCAGGCATCTGTCTCTGCTGGGCAGGAGAGAAATAGTAATGGGATAAAAGCACAAGAGACAGTCATGTGTAGAAAAGTGAAAGGGGTGGAAGGTTGAAGCTTATATGTTATAGAGTATGTTATTTCTTGTAGTTGGTGGCCTGTTGGTAGAGAAATGAAGTGTTCGTGTTTTTCTCTTGTGATTTATTATAGATTTTTTGTTATAATTCTAATAAGGAATTATGAAATATGAAACTAAACTTTGCACTTTAACCAACTGTGCCCCAGCCAGAATCATGTGAGGTAGGTGCGGGCTGCCGAGGGCTCTCTGGAGCTGCACACGAGAGAACAGCTCCAGAGCGACGCTAAGAACAGGTGGCTGCTGAAAGGGTCACACTCCTAGTGCTTCCCGTGCACTTCGCCTGATGCTCCTCTGGGGCTCGGAAACAGGCACAGCCAGCCAGGCACAAAAATACAGACAGGTGCAATGGCTGCGGTACAAGATCTGTTAAAGCACTGAATTCATGGTGCTGAGCACCCAGCAAAGGGGAGCAGGGCAGAGAGCAACTTGAGCCCACACAAGTCAATCCAGAGTGGTGCCCGGGCAAGTTTGCACAGGCACCTCCGAGAGTTTCTTCGCACTCTGCTTTTGTAAATGTTACTTTTAGATCAAGGTTTTATTTGCCTGTCAGACAGGGACATTCTGTAGGTTAGACAAACTCAAAGGAAAAATGATTTATATGATGATTTGGTCTACACAACGTGTGTTCTTTATTTCCTGTGCCATCTTTGGCTGAAATTCAGTGAATAGATTTTTTAAAGTCCAGAAAGAATCATCTTGTTGTTCTGACTTGTCTGTTCTAACTTGTAATTTATTTTCAGTCAGGAAAGGGGATGACACTCATGTGAAACTGGCCAATAATTCAGGATTTTGGAGCACCTCCTGTGAGTATGCTATGATAAATATCCTGAGGCAGTCATACAAGATAATCCTCACAAGACTCAACAAAGACCTCTCCGGGGAAGCCCAAAGGGTTGAATTGGGGTTTTGTGGATATGGGGATGGGCAAACCCTTATAGCACTGAAAGACCAGGAAATTTAGTGGATATCACAAAGGCAGCATCTCTTGAGCATCACTTCCATTTTCTGTTCACAATGACGGGGTTCTGTTAACTTGGACCACCTCTGTCCCTCAGAGATGAGGGGATGGGGATACTGGATATGGGCAGCTTCTTTTTAGGATGGTAGGATTTAGCTCAGCTACACATAGCAGGAGGTAAAAACACTTCCAGCGTTCTTTTGCATCTGCAGGACTGACCAGAAATATGCAAGAGAAAGAGGTAGGTCTCTATTGCACACGCTTCCAATGGGAGGTATTCACTTTTGAGTGCCAGAAACTGTGCACTGGCTCTTTATGCCTTTGGGTTCTTGATTAAGTCTGTAAAAGGTGGATCGTGCTTGGAGTAACCACATAAGTTATCCACAGACCTGTGTAAATGTGTGTGCACGTAAGAGTTACTCTCTTGCTATTACTGTAGAACAGTTTATAGTTGCACTTCAAAGAGAAATGAATTCCATATGCAGTTTCACAGGTTTCCTTGACCAAATTCAGAAGGAAACTTTGAAGCTGGTATTTAGATGTATGGAATAGAGACTGCTCTGCTAGATTTCAGATGTAATTGCTTCATCTGATTGTAAATGTAGATAATTGCTCCGTACCAGTGAATCCCCTCACTGAGATGAAAAAAAGGGGAACCATCTTCATGTGCAGGTGTTCATGTCTGTTTTTTCCACAAGTCAGGATGACACCGGTGTGTAATTCTCGTTGAGGGTCCTGGGAACTTTGCCTACACAGCAATTTGAGATACTAAAATCATTTTAGCAGTAGTCAGTCACTAATCGTTAATCCTTGCTAAGGAAAGAAAGCAGAAAGGGGAAAGAAATAAGAAGAATGACAGAATGTTTATAAATTAATTTACTGCAATGTCTGCTTTAAAATAATATTATTAATGTCAAGGGTAAATTTATATAACTTTATATAATTTATATAATTTATACATTTATATATAATGTAATTTGCCTTAAAATACTCATCATATTTCATGCTGTCTCCTTCACATTCCCCTAGATTAGCCTGTGGTTAGCAACTAGTTTTAGGGTTAGCTGTGTGTGGAAGTTAGACATACAATTTAGGCTGCATAACTGTGACTCTGCTGCAGAACCTCATAAGTAACAACCAGCTTTTACGTATTATTTGTCCCATAAATTCATCTAAATCCTTATGTAAACTCACAGAGGAAGAGAGAGTAAGAAACGACGCCAGACACGAGATGCACTTCAGACAGGAGAACTTCGGCACAGGAAGAGTTGGGTACCATCATATGTTTGTTTATGCTGTTTAGAGGAACGTAACTTATGTGCTTAACTATTTTTCTTTAAAAGTGCATATTACAGACTTCAAGTGCAGGCTGTAAAAATGCGAACAAATGTATTTAGTCAGCCTTTTCTCTCCCATCCACTCTGCTGCATTCTTTCATCACTCTCAAAAATGCGAAATGCAGGTTTCTGAGCGGTGGGATGAGGGGGCTCAGGGACTGAGCTTTTTCTTTGCAACCCTTGCTTTTTCACGATTCATTAAACCCTTTCTCCCTCCTGTGTAATTGGACCCCTCTCATTTACATGCATGAGGGCTGCATGATTCCAAGAGAGGTGCGCGCCCTCGGGCCGCGGAAGCTGGGGCAGAGCTGCATGCGGAGCCCTATCCCGCATCCAGAGCAGGACGAGCTGCTTGCCCGGGGTCCCCATGAGCGGCTCGATGCTCTGTGCAGCCGGAGAATCATAGAATCATAGAATCATAGAATGCTTAGGGTTGGAAGGGACCTCTAGAGATCATCTAGTCCAACCCCCCTGCATACACAGGGTCACCTAGAGCACGTGGCACAGGACTGCATCCAAGCGGGTTTTGAAGTTCTCCAGAGAAGGAGATTCCACAACCTCTCTGGGCAGCCTGTTCCAGTGCTCTGTCACCCTCACTGTTAAGAAATTTTTCCTTAAATTCCTGTGGAACTTTTGGTGCTTCAGTTTCCGGCCATTTCCACTAGTCCTATCAGTGGCCACCACTGAAAAGAGACCAGCACCATCCTCTGCACTCCCTCTCTTGAGGTACTTATAGACACTGTTCAGGTTCCCTCTCAGCCTTCTCTTCTCCAGGCTGAACAGGCCCAGCTCCCTCAGCCTCTCCTCATAGGGTAGATGTTCCAGGCCCCTGATCATCCTTGTGGCCCTGCGCTGGACTCTCTCCAGCAGCTCCTCATCCCTCTTGTCCTGTGGAGCCCAGAACTGGACACAATACTCCAGATGCGGCCTCACCAGGGCTGAGTAGAGGGGTAGGATCACCTCCCTCAATCTGCTGGAGACGCTCTTCTTAATGCACCCCAGGATCCCATTGGCCTTCTTGGCCACAAGAGCACACTGCTGCCTCATGGTCAAAGAGCCAAGCCAAGAAGAGCCAAGGAGCCTCAGCTTGGCTGCCGGGCTGCCCTGCTCCCGCAATTCCGGCAATGCAGGAATTAGTGCAGTTAGTGCAGGTAGAGAATTTAGTGCTGCTGTGCAGTCTCCAGGGTGTAAATCCAGGCTCAGTGAGGCTGGACTGGTATCTTTAGGAGGGAAAGAGGAGACCCTGCCTTGCTCTGTCCCTGTGCTGCAGAAAATAAGTTTTGATACAAGTTGAGGCTTTTCTCTTGCAAGACGATGTCAGGTTTTTACTTCATGGAGGTGTCCATTACTTTAGGTGTTCAGCCAGAAGGTGAAATACTTTGGTTGGCATTGGACCGAGTTACGTACCCGCTTGGAAAGCTACACCCCACGGGTAGCAAGAAATGTTCCTCACTCCCTCAATGCCGCTTCTGGCACTCAACTCTCCAAGCTGCTGGGCCAGTGCTGCACTGTGGCAAGCAACGCTCTGGGTAGCGTGCCTCATCTAGCGAGTCTCCATCTCAATCAGCAATGATTAAATTGTAATCAAGCTCACTATGAGCTAGATCCTGGTAACAGAACTTTTTTATTTTATTTTATTTTTGTCTGCTTTTTTTTCCGATTTCCTTTGTTTTAAGCCATGGCTTTAAGCGTGTAGTACATATGCCGGGCTATGTGGGCTATGGGTCAGCACGCAGTGAGGCGCCAGCGCGTGCCCTGTGGAAGAGCGGCTGCCTCCCTCGCAGCTCCTGGGGCTGCTCTGCATGTGGCTGCGCTTTCTAGCACTCACATGTGGGCAAACAAGCACAAATTTATACCTCTGCTGGTAGAAAAACCAGTGGCGACGTTTGCTGATTGATGCTGACCAAAGCGTAAACAGCTTTGCATTTCTGACTGAGATATTCGTCACAAGAGAATCTGCAGGATGGCCAGCCTTAGTAATCTACTCCTAGAAACAGCACTTTGCTATACAGGAGATTATGTTTTATGGCAGTTTTGTTTTTCTCTTTTCAAACAGAAAAAAAGATTCTGATACTACCTTAGGGCATAGCACGTGGGACTGTGTCTATTGTAACATATCAAACCTTACTTTAGTTTTATTTTGTTCTTGAAAATTTTATTTATTTATTTATTTTATATGAACTAGTTGAGTGCATCTGATGGGAGAAAAATGTTTCAAAACTGTCAGGACTCATATTTGTTTGCACATTGTTCACAGAAAACTTCTAAAGAAGTGAAACAAAGAATATTTAGACATAATTAATGCGTTTCTTCTAACCTCTCAATATTGTATGCTCATGCCCATCTTTTAGCTTAACTTCTATTTAAAAAATAGAAAGAAATAGGGAAAATTCCCGCAGAGAACAGCCAGCCACAGCGCTGAATCTCAATGCATCATTCTAGGTGACTGCATTTGGTTTTAAATGGTGACGTTCTTGCTTTAATCGGGAGACAATCCTTATATACTAGTTGTACTTGCGTATAATTGTAAGAGCCAAATGATACACAAAACTGGATACACATCTTTGCAGGCGGATTAATGGGGAGGGCTGAAAGCAAAAGTAAACACTAACTTTACAAAATAAAAGAAGTTAAAAGATAAGTGTTAAGGACCTTTTTCTTTTTGGAGACTAAAACAAGATTTAGTAGCTTTCCACTTAATTTAAATGAAAAGAATCGCTACCTTACATATTGCACTGATAATGCAGGGGAGAGAGAAAACAAAAACGTCTTTGTAGCTGTGACACCTCCTATAGTTGTTGTGAAGAAACTTTTCCCCTCAGTATCTGCTAACCAATTCTAATTAATGCTGCACATTCCTCCACTGAAATCATTTAATGCATAACAAGAGGGGAGAAAAAAAAAAGAAGAGAGAGAGGAGAAATTCTCAATGCTCCTGATTGCCCTGTTCGAATTATGGCAGTGAAAGCCCGGGCCCCCTAACCTACTGTCTATAAAGCAGAGCTTTGAAAGGGAGCTGCAGCCCACAAAAGCTGTCAATCTTCCTTGCCCCCAGAGCCCGGGTTCACATGGATTCAAGTGACAGCCTCCTCCTCGGTGCACAAAGCATCAATCTGCCCCTGTGCGGCACCCAGGCCCATTGTGCGGGGCGCAGGTGCCGCCAGCACCCACGGCTGACGCCCCCGGGGCTTCGGCGTGGTGCCCAAGGGCTCTGTGGAGCCTCTGTACCTGATTTTCCACTTCTCGCAGCGTGCGTCTGCTTCAGGCCATGTTTCTTCCCTTCCACAAACGTGCCCTGGGGCCGGGCTGGCTTGGGGCTTGCTAGCATCGTGCTTCTTGGTGCCTTGAAAATGAGGTCCCAGCACTGTGCTTTTAGGTTAAAGAGGTTTAAACTCTCTTCCCATTGCTCTGAGGTTTTGCAGCAGGGAATTTTGGACACAGATGTCCTGGGAGCCCAGCAGCCTGGAGGTGTAGAGAGTCCTGGAGGTCTGTGTTGCTCGTGGTTTGACTGCCCATTTAATACTAGACTACGACTTGCTGTTATCATCTGAACTGCATGAGTGTCCAAGTGTTTCTATAGGCTTTCAGTAAGTTGCTTACCTCCTTGATGTCTCAGTTTCCTCTCTGTAAAATGGAGTGCAGGTTTTTCTTCTCTATCCCTTCATCTCCCTGTTGATAGAAGCTGAAGTTTGGGGACACCAGGATGACCCTGTGTGATTGAGCAATGCCCAGTACAACAGGACGGTTCTCCTGTAATATAACTAAGTGCTAATGGTAGTGTAGATGGTGAAGATTTATATGACATGCTGCACGTTGCTAACACACACACACAAAAAGTTTCCTCTTGTCCTGCCTTTCCATTGCTGAAAAACTGTTTTTTTTTTCCTGATAGATCTGCATTATTGAATTGAGTTTAGAAAATCCTGAGGGTGACCAAAGAAGATTTATCAGGAAACTACGCAAGGAAACAGGATGTGGAGAAGAGGGAGCTCATCTGTTCGCATGCCATTGGTAGCAGTGAGTAACTGGCTGTTAATGGTTGTTCTCTCCAAGACTTGATGAACAGATCTATCCTCATCTGTTGCAGTGAAAGCCCATAGCTTGCTGCTGGGTAATCCAAGGAGCCTTCTAAGCCCAGAAAACAACACTTAATAACTTTGTCTTTCCTAAAGCTAAAATTTCCATGAAATAAGATTCTTCCAGTGCCCTTTTATTTATCATAAGGTATCAAAAACAAACTGGTGAACAACAACAAAAAAAAATCACAAGCTTGACTCCTCAAAGTTTCATTCCATATTTTACTTCTGAAATTATGCTGTTTGTTCCAGCAGGTCTCCCGTGCCTGTTGCAAAGGACACAGCTCTGTTATTTGGGATGTGCAGCCTGCGAAGGCCGTGGTGGGCGGCGCGGCCGTGCCAGGCTCGGCAGCCTGGGTGCTGCTGGCAGCACGGAGTCAAGTGCGGGCCGATTGCTGGAGTTTTGACTTTGCTCTTGCTGAAGGTTTTGCCTCAGCCACTGCAAATTAAAGTCATATTGCAATTCAAGTCAGCACAATGAAATGATGTTTTTGGTGCTTTGATCCTGCTCCTTAGATAGACAACTTTTTTTTTTTTAAGTTCTTTTTTATTTTTTTTGAACAAAGCAAAACAAAAAAACTGCTAATTTGGTCCTAAGCGTTAGTTGGAAATCAGAAATGCCAAAGTGCAGAGCATACTTGGAGATGTGATAATACCATCTCTAGGTGAAAACAGGTAAAAGACATCTGATTTTTCAGAGGCAGCTAAGCATGTTCCACTTTGCTTCAAAAAGCTACATTTCATTTCAGACACATGTTTTAAAAACAACCAGCCGAGCCTGGGACTGACAGAAATACAGTTGCAGCATAGTCCAACCACCCAGGTAGCCCTATTTTGCAGAACTTTTGTTTCGAGCTAATTTTAAGAAAAATCAAAGATACAGGATGTCAAATCTGTTGCAGTGAAACAAGAAGCTGAACATCTGAACAGAAGTCTGCTGTTACTAATTTTCTCTCAATTTGGGCTGGCAAATTGCCTGCAAACAGATTCTGAGCATCCTACCAAAATATATGACGAAAGTGATTTCAAATTGGCATTGATTTATCTCAGGATTTCTTCACAGTGTATGATCAAATAATCGTGTTGTTCAATACTTCTGGCTTTCTTCACTCTTCTTCATGACTAGATGAAATTAGTGAACTATTCAGTATATTAGAACACAGAAAAGCTCAGCTACCTGAAGCAAAGCTTTTGCTACAACAGCTTCTACAACTGATGTCAACAGTAAAAATTTTCCAACTTCAAGCATTGGATCTTGTCATTAATGGGGAGTCTTGCTGAAAGTCCCTCTTTACCTTCTGGGAATACTGATGCCAATTGGAAGATTTTCTTTCCTTCTCTGGGTTGAGTCAATTCCAAAGAATCTTGAAGAGTCACTGTTTAATATAGTTCATTTAGGACAGGGATGCTTTGCTTTCCTCCTTAACCTCCATCTTTGCTTTAAAATTCTTGTAACTAATTGTGATATTGCAGGAAGTTATAGGCAGATGTTTTCCTGAAGCCAGCATTTCCCCAAAACTCTGAGAGTCCCTCTTTTGACTTGAGCAGACTTTCAACTGCGCGATCTGAAAATAATCTGATGTGCTTGACCTGATTACCTGCACACGAAGTCAGGGGCTGGCCACGCTGGATAAAGAGAGGTCTGAGTCATACTTCTTTTTCTTGAATTTAAACACTTCAAGAGAAGTTTAAATCTATTAGGTGCAGATAGTTTGAATGTGGTCCCCCTTCTTGAAGGCAGTTGCTGTCATTGAACAACAAACCAATGTCATGTAAGCAGCCTCCTAAACGGACACGAGTGCTTTGATAGAAGCACTTGCAGTTAAAATATAACAGCCTGCAAGTCAACATGAACTTCTGAAATACATTTTGCAATAAGGAAAGCAGAATTGAACTGTGGAAGTGATTCATTAGCCATATATTCAATTCCAGCACTGTGTTGCAGACAGTTATGCTGGGCCTTAATTGCCTCTGTTAACATCACATTCTAGAGCTCATTAGTGATAAACAATGTGTATTAATATAATTCAGACAAGAGCTAAAGATTAAGGTGGAAATCCATTTGCTGTGATGGCCATTAGTCAATTCATAGCTGTTGAGTAATGCTTGAGAATCTAATATGAATTGAGAGGGTCAATATTCATCAGGCAGATTCTCTCATCTTACTGTGAAAAGTTCTTTGTCTAAAATAAAAGTTATATAATTAAAAATGCACCCTTGAAAAGGCCACATTTTACGTATTACCCTGTCGGTCTCCTGACCAATTTACTTCATAAACAGCGGATAGGACCAATACTGAGTCTGACAGAGGCGTATCCATTTAGGAGAACTGTGCTTCTTGTCACAGTGGTAAATTTGGCTCTATGTTTCCAACTTAAATATTTTCAAATGTAGAGGGTTCCTAGCTTCAGTTCATTTTGTGGCTCCAGGGAGATCACCTGTTTTTATGTAAACATAAACGCATCAGTCCATGTTGGGATTTTTCCAGACATGTCTTACTGAGAGTGCAATTTGTGACTGCATGTTGTTACTTCATCGCAGTGAGATCCCACAAATGACTGAGCAGCAGATGTATTCCAGAACATGGAATGTGCCAGTAATAGAAAAAGTGTTATTCATATTCTGAAGCAGCAATGGAGTGAGTTCGCCTTTCTACCATTTCTGCCATTTTGCTACCATTTCTTCTCCCATGTGCCAGTGTGTCAAAAACTGAGGTCCATTTCTTTTCATGTCATTATTTTAAATGTTTTTTTCTTTCAGATTTAGAAGACCTACCCGGAAAGTTGTGTGAGCTGAGAGACAAACATGATGTGAATGAAACAAAAACACAGGCAGCAGCTTTATTCCTGCATTGTGGCTCCTGTTCTCAGGTCTGAAAAGAGAACTCACCTTCATCCTTACAGTATTTGTTCTCGCTACTAAAAATTACTACTTATCAGATTGTCTCCATCTCCTACAATATCCAAGGACAGGGAGTCAACAGAGATAGCTGTGCAGTGTACCAAAAGGAGTGCCCTTGGAAAAGGGTGACTTCCTCCAGACAAGGAAGTGTGGTCAAAGCAACCATTTATTTCCTTGCAGGAAACGTGATGTTTATCAAAGCTTAATAGCCCCCAGTGACAAAAAGAGGAATTATATTTCCCCAAATGCTAGTTCTTAGAGAAGAGGGAACACAAATACAGCAAAATGCATTTGGTAGTTGCTCGGTGTGTATTATTGTATCACTTCAAAAAGGCTATTTCAGTACACAAACTGGGGCCGTATGAATTTGTGCTTGGTCTGGCTTTGCTGTCCTTAGCTCTTGTGACCTCCTGCAGACATCATAGTATATGTTACAGAAGGTACACAAAGACGTGTGTGAAAAGAAAGTGCTGGATAGTGCAGCTGTGCTTTAGTTATTTTAGGTTTGCAGTCAATCAAACATTGTGAAATTAGATGTCGCTTGAGTTATATGTGAAGCCCAATCTGCTGTTGAAGTCCTTGGGAGCCTAATAGACGCTAAATTAGCTGTTAGGACCGAGGAAATGCATTTTATAGATGTTTCTACTTTTCATTTTGATTTTGCTTTTCATTTGCTTTGTTTCTCTTGTGCAGAGGTGGTGTTCAGGGATTATTCATATATTCTGGCATGTACCAGTGCAGCCAGCGGCCCAGCAGCAGTATTTTCAAAGGTTGGAAGTCTGCTCATGGGCAAAAGTGCTCTTGTCATACACAAATGCCTGCACATGGGCTGTCGGAAGAGCGCTGCATGGTAGCGGCAATGTTAATGGTGGTATTAGGTACAGACAGGACAGTGATCCTATGTTTAGCCCTACTTTTTATTTATTCTCTGGTGTATTCATCTCTTTTTCTTTTTGGAATAATTCAGAGGGCATTTCAGTTCATGCAAGGTAGCACAGCTGACCAAGGGCTGTATTTGCCAAATACGAGACTGTTCAGAACTCTAAACATCTGAAGCTACCCTCCGCATTTAACTGTCAAAAAGGCTCTAGGGTCTCCAGTTTCCAACAGTGTCCAATACCCACCACTAATCCTGTCTTTATTTCTCTCAGCTGAGAGCTGGATCCAGTTTGTGGCTGGAATAATCTAACACTGCTGTGCTTCCCGCTGTATCTGGCAAGGAGAGGGAACATTTGACCAATTTCTTGTTTTCAAGGGTGCACACAGGGACGAGATCTTATTTGTAGAAGGGGAGCGCCACCTGCTGCAGGTAGGAACCTGAACAAGATGCTTCAGGAGCAGGCAGGGACTTTGCTCTAGCATTTTAAATTAACCTTCACTTCATATTTTTTTCAGCTGCTAAACTCAAAGCTCGAGGCCCATTAATGCCTTCCTTAAGTGTCACCCATGTCCATATTGCCACAAGGGAAGAAACTTTGAGTAAAGGCCACAAAGTCACAGCAACTGCAAAACGTCTGAGGTGTTTTCCCTCAAAACCAGTCCCGGAATTGGATTAAGGGATCTAGTGGAATCCAGAGCAAGGTCTGCGTGGACACTACAGGATTTTTGCCTGACTCGTGCACCTCCTGGTGCAGGCAGCCAACAGCTGGTGTGAGGCCGAGTCCTCACAGACAAACGTGTGTAAAACTTGTTTTTGACAGTCTGGGCCTCGGCCTTGATTTCTGTTGCTGTGAAATCAGGTTTCTTCATGTCTGCGTTAGAATCCCCTTGTTCCTTCAAGGCTGGGAACCAGCTCCCTCTTGTGCTCTCCCTTGTTTCTCACAATTGCTGTCCCCGAGTGCTCCTAAACCCCACAGCTGGTGAGGACCACAATCTGCAGTTGCACTGTGTGCCATGGACTGTTTTTTTATCTCTGATAGTATAGGTGGAGTTCTGACACATGGAGCAGATGGTCTGTGGCTGACAGGACTAAAACAGCCTGTCCAGGAAAATGAATTCAATAGGCATGAGCCCTCATCTGTTTGTGTTTTCTTAGGTTTTCAAAGAATCACAAAATGGTCGAAGTTGGAAGTGACCTCTGGAGGTCATCTAGTGCAACCCCCCAGCACAGGTGGGGTCACCTAGAGCACGTTGCACAGGATCACATCCAGGCAGCTTTTGAATATCTCCAGGGAGCTTTATTATTATTATTATTTTGTTAAAGAGGAAGCAAATCTCCAGTCGTGCCATAGGTAACGGTTAAAGAAAGAGAAAGTTAGTTGAGCAGCTTCAAAGCAAGCAAAATGCACAGTACCATCTTTACTTCATGGAGTCAGTGCAAGTTTTCAAGAAGGACAAATTTTTTTAAATGCTATGTGCTATTGAATCTCAGTGGAGAGCAGGATGACATGATGCAGTTTGAATATAAAAGCTGATACCTATTCAATCTTTTGTAGTAGTATTCTCAGTCATAAAGGAGATACTGTGTTTCACGTGTAATTTAGTCACTGCTGAGGTGAGAAAACGGCAGTTCTGGCAGAGGGCCCTGAGAAGGGTGGGAGTTAGTTGGATTTAACCTGTTTACGAGTTCTTGCCTTACTTTCCTTTGCCTATGGGGCGGAGGAGAAAAATTACAGAGAACATGAAGCAGCTGTGAAAATCACCACGCTTGTTGCAATGAGGAGCGTGGTGTGACCTAGAGTAGCTTGGTCGTCCTGCTCAAAACCCCTGGTGGAGATGACTGCAAAATAAAGGGCAGACATCAGAGTTGATATCAAGCATGCTGCTGTGGGAGGTGAAAGGGAGGAGGAGAAGGAGGAGGGCTGCAGTGTGAGGAGCCCAAGCAGCAGCACCGGCATTGCATCCGCAGGGCCTGGGCGTCCCAGCCCGTGCAGGATGCCGTGTGCTGGAGCGGTTTGGTGCCATCCTTGAGGAGACACCCCGTTGTTCTCCCGCACCCTGTTCCTCTCGGTGGAGCTGCTCCTGCTCTTGTGCCACATCCCTTGGCACGGGGGAGAAGGGGAGCAGGAGCCCGTCAGGAGCCGAACCCAGCAGTGCTGGGACGAGGCTGGGCAGATGCTCTTGTGTGCCCATTGTGGGCAGCCTCGGAGGGACCCTTGAAAATTCATCCCTAGCAAACATCAGCGGGTAGAGGAGGTGTCATGCTGGAGGAGGCATCTTTACATGATGCTGAAGCCTCTCCTTCCTTAAGAACTGGGAACCCATCTGCAAAAGCACAGAGGAAAAAGGAACATGAGGCCAGAGAAGAGAGCCATGGCTGCTGCTTCTCCAACAGCTGCGTGCACAGATGAGACCCAGCAACAGGGTGCTCCGTTGCCCTCGCAGCCCTGTGAGGGGAGCAGTGACCTTCCCAAAGTGTCCTGAGCTCCTCAACTAAGAGCTGCTGGGTGTGTGGGTGGCCTCTTGGCTCCTTCTGAGCCTCCCTGGACAAGGTGGATATCAGTGCCACCGTATTTTCTCTTGTCTGTGCTTCTCTAGCAGGGGTGGAAAGAAAAGGGGAGTGTTTCCAGAGGGAATTGTACCTGGCAAGCTTGAGCATGACCTCCCAAATTCCTTCTGCTGGGGCGAGAATGCTCTTCGTGTGTGCAGTCTGCTGAGCTCTAAGTGCAAACTGCTCATGGGAATGTGACAGCCGCACGAGGGAGCACCTTGACCGATAGGAGATCTCCATAAGGGCAGTGGGGCTGTGGCCCAGCAGAAGAGAAAGGAGCAGCTGCACCACATGCCTGTGTCTGGGCTGCTGCTGCTTGTACCGTGGTGTGTCCAGGGGCGGCCTGCAGGTCCAGCCCCTTCTCTCTGGAGCAAGGTGCTCCTGGAAGTGCAGCATGGTTAAGGCAGATTTTTGTGGATGTGGTGAGCTTTGGGGTGTAGGAAGTGGGTGTAGATGCATTTGTGTGCTCCTTCTGGGATCTGCGCTGCCTGGTGGTGGTCATTGGTGGGTTCTTTTGTGTGTCCTCATGTCCCTGAGGAGATGTGGTTACTGTGAGTGCTTGGTGGAGCCTGAGTCTTGTGCAGACACGGGCAGTAGCCGGTTTGCTGCTTGCAGAGTTGCTGCTGGCAGGAGGCGAGAGGCTTGAGAGGAGAGCAGAGTTCTGGCAGGCTGTGCCATGCTCGAGCATTCGGCTGGTTTGTGCTGCGGGCAGCTGCCCTGCGACTCGGGGCGGTAGTACAGGGCCAGTAGCAGTGTTGCTTGTGGAGCAGTGTTGCAGCTTGGAGCGGGTCAGGAATGCCAGACAGCAACTTCATAGAAGCTGGAACTGACTTTGTTTATTTCGCGTTACGTATCACAATATATAGCAATTCGCATAGCAACATCTCGGTAGAGCATCAGTAATTGGTTACAAGCATTAACGTGCTAACATATCATAGGTTGCTAAGCCGTATCCAAGCACCTAACCGCAATGGCCACACTGACATCTCAAGGCAGCTGTACTTCCTCAAAGTTGTCTTTTATAATGAGTAAGTTTCTCATTTCCCGCCAACTTAGCCCAGTCAAGGACTGGTCAAGGACACCCCCATGTCCCTGTCCTCCACATTTCCCCCTTTTTCTTTAGATTAAATGTCCCCGAGAAGCTAGCCAGCCTTGAGGTGTCAGATTCGGATTACGTGAAAAGGCAGTTAACAAACGTGATATTAAGGCGTGCAAACAGGTCCAAGCGATCATTAAACCAACTACAAGCAACAGTCCCCATAGTAACAACATTAATAGCAATTTCACCAGCGATTTTATCCATCCCGTGGTTCCAAACAAGTCAATTAACCCATCAAGTCTGAAAAACCCAACATATTTTGTTACTTTCTCCCTATGTTTGATCAAGTCGTGGAGTTGTCGATGTATCGCTGCTGAGTGATCTTGCAGGTCCATGCAGCACATTCCATCGAAGTCCTGACACCCATGTCCGTGAGCAAGAAGCAGGAAATCAATAGCGGCACGGTTTTGCAGTACAGCGTGTTGTACCTGGGTTAAATCATCTGATAACTCACTAAGCACAACACTGGTTGCGTTTGCCTGCTTGACTGCCCAGCGTGCAAGACGTTCAATATTCCTGTGAGCTCGGGCGGGTGTCACCCCAGGACCGAGGAAAGATGCCATTATCACTTCCCAATCACTCTATAAATCAACATCATCAATGCAATCACTACTTACAGTAACCTTTGTACTTCTTCGTCGCCTAACTGCTATTTTCTGGCTCCCAGGAGGCCCATGTGGCCATATCATACTAAGGCGACCGATTGTGCAAGGTCCTCCCATAGGCTGGGCTGGAATGCCAGCCCAGGCTCGATTTCCGCATATAAGAAAATATCCAGGAGGAAGTTTACGAGGCAGGGCATTACCTTTAACCTCAGGGACTGACCCGGCACACCAGTTTTCCCAACTTAAACTGTTGCCAACTGGATCTATGGGGGTGGTATTATTAGATAAACGCATTGGCCAAGGCAGTGGCACTGCCTCGGCGCTGGTATTCAAAACAGCGCAAGCAGAAGCATTAAGAGAATCCAGCAACTCTAACTCCTGTGGCGGGTTATCCATATCCAGCTGGCTGTTAACCCACCGGTTGAACTGCGACATCACAACAGACATGTTCTTATAGTCACACCAGTTGCTACTTGCATTCTTACAATTGTCATCATAGTGAGCCGCAAAAACAGCAGCTTCATTGTTGTCAAGTGGAACCCCTACCAAACAGGTCACAAAAGGTGTGCTGGGTGTCGCCAAGCTAGCACAAAATTGTGTAGTATTTAGCTCTCTGGCTAGTGTCACCCATATATTTTGCCGAGGGTCGAACAGTCACGGGTGGGGTAACAAAGCTTCCCACTCATGAATACTAAGGTCCGCGAGAATCAGCCACAGAAATTCTTCCATCTTGCGTGGGTAGCGCTGTCCCCTCTGCTACCTTCACCCACCTGCTGGGCACCCACAGGGGACCTCCTAAAAGCCACAATATACAGCTAATAACAACAGTAACACTTCTTCCTCCCATGTTGTTCTTCTGCAGGCTCACACTTTCCACAGCTAGGGTACCGGCTGCTTGCCTGCTACGTCTGATGTATGTGAGTCTGCTTCCAGCCAAGGTCTCACCCATTTTTTCTGGCACCCATCTGCTTCCAGTATCTGTAATGACACAAACATACCCTTTTCCCCAGGTTATCAAGTCCAAAGGTCCCGTCCATTTTCCCGTGTTCCAGTCTCTCAGCATCACCTTACATGGACCCGACTTTACTTCTGTCAGGGCTCCCTGTAGCCCAGCCCTGTGTTTGACCATCAGAGGGACTAGGCTGTCCTGGGGTAATCTCAAAAAATTTAAAAGCACATTAAAGAAGCAAAGTATGAATAATTACTCTTGAGGTGATACTCGTCGGCAGGATACTGAGATTGAATATTCTCTCGAGGTGGCAGATTAGAGGGTTGCTGACAGGCTTCTAACTCGGCGAGCGTCCCCGCAGAGACAACGTGGGTCTCAGTGTTAGGAGTCTCACCTCCCACCTTCCTCTCTGCCACTGTCTGTGTAAGCCCGGTGCATCCTGCCACGTAGGGCCAGTATGTGCCAGCAGGCAGATCGAGGGGCAGACAAACTCCGCCTTCAGTCACATAACCTTCCCTCCTGGGTGCGCAGGTGTGCATGCCAGTAAATTGTCCCAGCCGTCAGTCTGAGGCTCCTGCCTTTCTCATCTCCCTCCCTCTTGGGTGTTTTACCTTCAAACTAGTTTAGAGGATGTTTGCAGTTTAGTTGGCTACAAGCCCGATCGAGCAGCCGCCTTCAGCTGCTTTCGGAGGAGGTCGGCTGTGAGCCTGGCTGAGCGGCCGCCTCCGTGCTCCTTATCGCTCAGCCTGGGCAGGCAAACATCTTCTTTCCCAAGGTCTTGGATTCTATTTCGCACAATAATTTTATGACTCTACAGATCATACAAATTTCCACCTTTCAACCATACCTCGTGTCGGCATCAATATACAAAGGATACAACACATAATAGAGATGAATATAGCAAATAGAAATAATAGCCCTAATAACGGTTTCTGTCCTCACTTAAAGCATTACAATTCTTCAACCCCCAGTTTAAAAGACAGATCAAATCCCCTGCACCTCCCCCTGGCTGTTGTCAAGCCCTGAGCAATGTAAGTCTCCTTGATCTCATTCGCCTTCTCTTCCCTGGCCCCCCTTCTCCTTTTTTTTTTTTTTTTTTTTTTCAAGGCGATCTAACAAGTCCTGGACCCAGCCAGGCCGTTCCTCAGGCTCGCCGGGGGCGGTCCGGAAGCAGGGGCACAGACAGTGCAGGCGCCACAGGCACAGGCGAGGACGCAGGTGGGGGGGTTGGCGATGGATCTCCAAACACCAGCGGTTTTCGGTGGCATGGCGGTCCCGGTCCTGAAGTGCTCGCAAAGGCTTTTACAGGTACACTCCTCACAGCTTCGGGAGGCTCACGATCCGGCGGTGGCCCTGTGTTGTTCTTTGGGCGATGGGATTGTGATGGTCCTCCTCCGGTAACGCTGTCAAGCAGCTCCCTTGCAGAGCTCTTCGGGGTAGCAATAGCCCCTCAGCCAGGTGCGGCTCGCGCCGCAAGCAAGACCTCAGGGGCGGTTCCTCCCCTTGCAGCATCTGCGTCGCCGCTGCTGCCATCTTCTTTTCAGCCTGCATATACTTGAGCTGATTCGCCACCTCGCGCCAAGTATGACCCAGTTCTTTGGCAGTTTTGCTGCCCTCCAGAGTGGCTTCCCATAATGAGTGCCCTATCTCACACCACTCTGTTTGTTATACTAAAAACAAGCTGTGGCTCTTTTAAGTGGCCCTTCTCCCGCGCCCACTTAAGCAGCTCATATAACTTCTTTGTGCTTACTGCTGCCTCCCTTTTTGCCAGTAAGTCCAGCAGCAGTTGCACAGCAGCTTCTCGCTCCATGCGTACGTACACCGGGGTTTCTGCTTCTAGTCCTCCCCTGACGCCGTCTTTCTGTCCTGGGTCCCGGCTTCTTGCCCCCCACGCCGTCTTTTCCGTGTGCGCAATCACGGCCGGCTTACCCGCTCCGGTCCCCTTCTTGGTCGGATCACTCGGCTGCACTTGTACGTCTCGCTCGGGTCCCCCGAATACCTGCACCGTTGTGCCAGGTCCGACGCCTACCCGCACTGTTGTGCCAGGTCCCCGCATCGCTTCCGGAATCCCACACCGTTGTGCCAGGTCCCTGTACTTGTCCCTGTTCGGGCGCCACTTGTTGCAGCTTGGAGCGGGTCAGGAATGCCAGACAGCAACTTCATAGAAGCTGGAACTGACTTTGTTTATTTCGCGTTACGTATCACAATATATAGCAATTCGCATAGCAACATCTCGGTAGAGCATCAGTAATTGGTTACAAGCATTAACGTGCTAACATATCATAGGTTGCTAAGCCGTATCCAAGCACCTAACCGCAATGGCCACACTGACATCTCAAGGCAGCTGTACTTCCTCAAAGTTGCCTTTTATAATGAGTAACTTTCTCATTTCCCGCCAACTTAGCCCAGTCAAGGACTGGTCAAGGATACCGCCATGTCCCTGTCCTCCACAGAGCAGCTTGTGAGAGGCATGGTTGCTGCAAGGGAGAGGGTGCAGAGCTGCAGGAGCAGAAGTGCCCACAAAGGCTGTGTTGGAAGGCGTCAAGCCTGGGAGCAGCTGAGTTAGGAAGGGCTGCCTGGAGGCCACTGAGGGCGCTGGCCTGACCCAAGTGGGTCTGATCCGACTGGGTGACCTGGGGCCTTGTGCAGTTGAGGCTCCAAGTTCCAGCAGAGTCTGGCAAATGCTGGCATTCCTTCTTTATGGATGTGCAGATGCTGGACCGTGTGGAGATGCATACGTTGTGGGGTGCAGTGTGCTCTCCTCGGTGGTGTGATGCGCAAGCTAGTGCAGGGAGCAGCGAAGCTGCAACCTCCTTGTGCAGAGGCCCTGGGGGTGCTGCCAACGCCTGCAGTCCGTTCACTTGTCTTGAAGAGGCCTGGCTCCCAAAGCATGTGCGAGCCTTTCGAGACCTGCGACGCTTTTCCGCAGGAGATGCAAGGCCCTGTGTGAGCACGGCTGCTTTGGAAGTGCTTTGCGGCTCCCGAGGGTTGCTCTGCCATCGTGGGGCTGCACAGCGTTTTTGGGCTGAGGTCCCAGCAGTGGCGGATGCAATGGGCCTCTGCATGCAGGAGCGGCCGGCACCGGGCAGGGCGGTGCGAGGTCCAGCCGCGGGGTTCGTCGCTCGTGCAGGGCGCCGTGTGGGAAAGGGCCTCTGGCTCAGCGTTGCTGCAGGCACTGGAAGAGCTCTGGGGAGAGCCGCGAGGCTCGGGGCGCTGCGGCTGGGGCCCCTTTGGCAGCTGCGCGTTGCTGTGTGGTGCGGTGCGGTGCGGTGCGGTGGAGAAGGGCCAGCGGGCGCCGGGCAGTCCTGCAGGCCGCGCTGTGCTGAGGCAGCACCGGGGCACGTGGCCGCGCGGGGCGGCAGGGCAGGGCTGAGCGACCCTCCCGCCCCTCACTGCTGGCAAGAGCTGCTGTAGCCAGCTGTGGCGCCGGCTGTGCTGGTGCTCCAGCGTCTGTGGGCGAAGGGGCTCTGTGCCCCACGGTCCCTGGGGGGGAGACCCCCGAGAGCTGCTGCAAGTAACCAGCGCTTGGCCCCGCGGGCTTGGCCTCCTCTGGATCATTATTGCCCAGGTGCCCTGTGCAGGCAGCCATGCGCGATGGTGGCGCCAGCCCGAGATGGAGGAGCTCAGTGCAGGCGGGCAGGCTGGAGGGACAGGGCCCTCCTGGTGTCGGTGCGAGCTCTGGCTTGCAGGGGCCACTCGGCTCTGGACGCAGGCAGATGTTTTGGCCTATTTGGTGCTAGGCGCCTGGGGGGTTCCCCGGTCACGGGTCTGAAGCGGGAGCAGAGGTGTGGGCACAGCCCCAAAGGAGCAGCAGAATCTGTCGTGAGCTCCTCAAGAGGCGCCCGAAGCCGCCCCGTCCTGAGGGGGCAGCACAGCCGGGCAAACAGGCGGTTGCCTTTGTGGGGGTGATCACCTGCCCAGAGAGCAGCGTCCGCGGAGCCCGGGGAAGGAGGCAGGGATGAAAGGAAGAGGCCGCCGAAGGAGTCAGCCTCCTGCTCCTCCCAGCTGCTGCCAAGCTCCATGATGTCCGGGCTCGGCGAAGTGCACCTGGAGCACGAGCATTGCTGGCCCGGGTGCTAGGAGTAAAGCACCAGCGGGTGAGCGGTGTGCTGGGGGGAGTGTAAGGAGAGGAAGGTTTGAAGGGACTTCTTTGGATGGAGATTTGTGTCCCAGAGACAGAAGCAAACTCACCTCTCGGCAGTGACCAAGGATCTGATGAACCAGGGCCTCAACCTCCTCCTCAGGAGACCTAGGGATCGCACAGAGAGGTTTTACTTGTCCTTTTGAAAGGCAGAATAGCAGTGGGTTGACTTGAGGTAGGCTAAAGCCAAGGCCTTTGCACTCCCTGGTAGGGAACTTGTGCTTTGCTCCATCTGCCAAGGGAAGCCCCTTGGAGACTAGCAGGGATCTGCCTATCTGCTCAGGCAGGTCACTTTTAGAAAGGGTGAAGGTGCCAGCCTGAGTGCTGGGAGGTCCTGAAAGTAGAGGCAGGCTGAACGTTGTGCCCTTTGTAGAAGTGCTTTGGAGTTGGGCCGTTCCTTGTGTGTGGCCATGAGAGCAGCTCGGAAAGGGAGGGCCCTGAGAAGGGTGGGAGTTAGTTGGATTTAACCTGTTTACGAGTTCTTGCCTTACTTTCCTTTGCCCATGGGGTGGAGGAGAAAATTAACACAGAACGTGAAGCAGCTGTGAAAACCCTTGTTGCAATGAGGAGCGTGGTGTGACCTAGAGTGCCTTGGTCATCCTGCTCAAAACCCCTGATGGAGATGACTGCAAAATAAAGGGCAGACATCAGAGTTGATATCAAGCATGCTGCTGTGGGAGGTGAAAGGGAGGAGGAGAAGGAGGAGGGCTGCAGTGTGAGGAGCCCAAGCAGCGGCACCGGCATTGCATCCGCAGGGCCTGGGCGTCCCAGCCCGTGCAGGATGCCGTGTGCTGGAGCGGTTTGGTGCCATCCTTGAGGAGACACCCCGTTGTTCTCCCGCACCCTGTTCCTCTCGGTGGAGCTGCTCCTGCTCTTGTGCCACATCCCTTGGCACAGGGGAGAAGGGGAGCAGGAGCCCGTCAGGAGCCGAACCCAGCAGTGCTGGGACGAGGCTGGGCAGATGCTCTTGTGTGCCCATTGTGGGCAGCCTCGGAGGGACCCTTGAAAATTCATCCCTAGCAAACATCAGCGGGTAGAGGAGGTGTCATGCTGGAGGAGGCATCTTTACACGATGCTGAAGCCTCTCCTTCCTTAAGAACTGGGAACCCATCTGCAAAAGCACAGAGGAAAAAGGAACATGAGGCCAGAGAAGAGAGCCATGGCTGCTGCTTCTCCAACAGTTGCGTGCACAGATGAGACCCAGCAACAGGGCCCTCCGTTGCCCTCGCATCGCTGGAATATCAGTGAAGAGCACACACTTCGAAGGTGTCCTGAGCTCCTCACAAAGGGCCGCTGAGCTGCACATGGCCTCCTGGCTCCTGAGTCCCTCTGGGCCAAGGGGCTCCTGGTGCCTCCTGCTGTTTGTGTCCTCTGTGCTGTGCAGGGAGGGTCTTCCCCTGGGTGGGCAGGCTGTGCAAAGGAGCCTCTGGGGTTGCAAAGGAGCCTCTTGGAGCCTTGGCAAGCTGGGGAGGATCATACAATCATAGAATCATTATGGTTGGAAAAGACCTTCAAGATCATCGAGTTCAATCGTAAGGCCTTCAATACTCTGCCTGCTAAACCATATCCCTAAGTAAGTGCCGCATCTACATGTTTATTGAACACTGCCAGGGACAGTCACTCTATCACTCCCCTGGGCAGCCTGTTCCAATGCTTGATAACTCTTTCCTTGCAGTTTTTTTCCTAATGTCCATCCTGAGCTTCCCCTAGTGCAACTAGAGGCCATTTCCTCTTGTCCTATTTTGGGTAGTTATTTTGGAGAAGAGTTCAACCCCCACCTCATTATAACCTCCTTTCAGGTAGTTGTAGAGAGCGATAAGGTCCCCACTGAGCCTCCTCTTCTCCGGACTAAATAACCCAAGTTGCAAACCCAGCAGGATGCACAGAACCAGGCTAAAAGACAGTTTGACTTCGTGCATTTCCCTACAGTAAAACAATAATCACAGTAAAACAGTAGCCCTGTAAGGGAATTTTTAATGGCTACATCTCCTTTTTATTCATCCCCTTGCTTCTGCAGTTGACCCAAAGCCCCGTCAAGGCAGCAAAAGCCCCATCCCAGCCAGGTCCTTCCCCACACAGCAGGAGCAGAGGAAGTCTGACTGGAGCTTCCCAGGTTGTGAGGGAGTCTGCAGGGTTTAGGATCCTAGGGTTAGCCTAGGAGTTAGGATTTGATGGGAGCCAAGCCAGGTGGAGTGTGCTGTAGAAGGGATTGTGCCTTCCAGAGGAGCTTGTCTTTAAAATGCAGCTTGCCCTGCTCCCACCTTCATGCACCCTGTTGACTTGGCAGTGAGTGTAGTTGTGCTTTTGGAGTCGTGTGTGTGTGAAAAAAAATCAAATAGAGTAAAATCCTTATTCCTTTTAAGAAGTTCTTCCATAAGGACTCATATAAACCCTCTCTTCTATGAACACTGAACTTAACTACAAGAGCTGAATAGCTCAACTGAAAGCTGTATGTAAACGTGGAGGCCAAATCTGAATTAATTGCCCTTGTAATGGGAAAACTTGTGTAACATTATTCAAACCTTGAAGAGGGAACATGTATAACCCATAGCCAATCTCATACACTTGGGGAGAACCATCCTCTTACCTTTCCAGACATCGCCTTGGGATTTCACAATGCATGGAACTGGTTGAATCTTTTTGCTATTAGAATTTTACATTTAAACAGTTGTTTTACGTGTTGCTACAAATAAGCCTGGTTTCCTTTTAACATCTCTTGACAACAGCGTGTATTCCCCAGTACACTGTGCTTACCACAAGGCTGCCACCACACACCATGCAGAAATTACTGGCTTCTGAAAATAAAATCCTACTTGTGTGGCAGTGTCAAGGGGTGGCGTGATAAACATCACACAGGCGAGTGTGGGGCTCAGGATGGTGCAGCCCAGAGAGGAGGGGTTGGCTCTGGGATGCTCCCCAAGAGCCAAGGAACCCCAGGTGCACCATGGCCAGAGTCACCACACTGTGGGGTGGCTGTAGCCCGCCAGTGCCCTCCTGAGAGTTAATTGAAAGAGAAGTGGCACCACAGACTCGCAGTGTAAGCGTCTCAGCAGTGTGGCACTTCGCACTGGGTTATCTGTTGAGTTTGCAAACTGTTACCTGTTGACCATATTGTAACTGCGTTGAGACCATCAGCTCTGTTGCGTGAGCACGGTCTGCCACTGTTCAAATGGATCATGAACTAAGCACAGCAAATTTTAAAGAAAGAAAGTGACATAGCTCTATGTGCTCGGTGTCATCATTTGGCCTGTGGATGGGACAACTCACTCATCAGAGGGGACTCCAGTTGCCCCGGAGAACCTCAGTCATCTCTGTGCAGCTTGAACGTGGTGAGAACAATCCGGGGAAAACTATATGGATGAAGTGGCCCATAAGGACAAGCAAAGGGAGAGAATGGTCATTGTACCATCCATCTATAGCTGAACCATACAGGTCTCTGCATTCTCTTTTCGGGTCTGGTGAAGTTCTGTTTTTACTATATTTTTAAGCTTTATTATACTTGTAGATGCTTTGGCATTGTTTAGTATTGTCCACTGTCTGTCATGTCGAACTGCTTAACTCTAATAAATTGTTACACTTGTCAACTGGTGATCTCTTGTGCTGTTGGCAGTTACGGTGGCTTTTGAGGAGCAGCAGCGCTTGGGTATTCGGCTGGTTTGTGCTGTGGGCAGCTGCCCTGCGACTTGGAGTCGCGCTGGGGTGGCAGTGCAGGGCCAGTAGCAGTGTTGCTTGTGGAGCAGCTTGTGAAAGGCATGGTTGCTGCAAGGGAGAGGGTGCAGAGCTGCAGGAGCAGAAGTGCCCACAAAGGCTGTGTTGGAAGGCGTCAAGCCTGGGAGCAGCTGAGTTAGGAAGGGCTGCCTGGAGGCCACTGAGGGCGCTGGCCTGACCCAAGTGGGTCTGATCCGACTGGGTGACCTGGGGCCTTGTGCAGTTGAGGCTCCAAGTTCCAGCAGAGTCTGGCAAATGCTGGTATTCCTTCTTCATGGCATTTCAGTCCCAATTTCCTCCTCCTGGAGGTCCTGGCTGTGTGCGATGATGCCCTTGGACTGAGTGCACTGCTTTATTGGAAACCCCTTCTTAGTGCAGAGAGTGGCTCCGCCCTTACTGAAGTTGCTGTGATACTAGCTCAGTGCTGCTGAAGGCCTCCACCCTGTGTCCTGCCTCCTGCCCAGAACAGCTCTGCCTCCTACCAGCCAGGCCCCAAAAGGCTGCTCGGGTAGGGGACTGATTGGCTGGCTGAAAGTGCTGCAGACCCCCGATGATAGATGCCAAGGCACAACTGGTAAAGAAAGCCCCTAGCCTCTGTGCTGGCTCTGAGCAGCTCTCCTGGCTCTGCTTGCCGGCAGCTGGAGGTGCAGCACGTGTCGTTCTGCAGCTCTTGTGCAGCTGGCCAGCACTATGGGCTAGCTGGCCGAAGCCAGGGCCTCTGCAAGACCTTTCCAAGCAGCCCACCATCCTGCTAATGCAGCATGTGCAATTGGAAAAAATCCAGTGCTCTTTTTCTGAGGCCTGGTGTCCCTCAGCTAGGCACCCTGATCTGAGCACTCAGCACCCAGCTCACAGCTCACCCGCACAGTTTGGGGGTGCAGTGCCCGGGCAGCGCAGTGCCGCTAGGGTGATAAAAGCTTTTCCAGCCCTACCTGCCTGCATTGCTGCCACTCGAAGGTGCCTGTCCCTGAGGATGGGGATGAAGCACATGTAGCCACTGTCCTGTGGCAGGTTTTAGAGGGAAGCGCAGATTTTAGGTGTCTGGGGCCGATGAGGAGGGGCTCAGTAGTGGTAAAGGAGAGTGGGTGGATATTAATGAAAACATAACCAACTGCATTCGAGCATGGGCATGAGGGCATTTTCAAGCTCCAAAAGTCTTTAAGGCTTCCTATGTCTGTGTCTCTAAAGCAGTAGCTGCGTTCACCCCTGCCTTTGAAAGGAAACATGGGCATACAGGACTTTCAGTTTCTAATATTTATTTATGTTAAGACAGTGATATTAGTAATGATTTATGTCAAGCAGCTGGATTCACAATGAAGCACAAGGACAACTCAGGTTTCCATTGCGCCACTCGGAAGTGAGGCCTGGGAGAGATAGGCTAAGAAATACAAGTGCTTGGGAAGCATTTATACACACTGGCCAGATGCCAGCTTTAGAAGTTCTTCATTCATGTGTTGGAAGGTGTCCAAAAGTTTCCTCTTCACAGTTTTCTCCACACTGATACTGTGTCTGTCAGAAAAGGAAAACAGTGACTATGCTCCAGCTGAAACATTTCGGATGCATCCCAGACCCCGTTTAATTCATACAGTGATAAACCATATCCAGGGTGATGGTGCATCTCTCAAAGATACTTAGAATCATAGAATCATAACAGTTGGAAAAGACCTTCAGGATCATTAAGCCCAACCATAAGTCCATCACCATCATGCCTGGTAAACCCTTGTTTACCTTATTAACACCCTTCTGCTGCTCCTCACTACACTGTCTCTCAACACACAGTCCTCAACAGAGTAAGTGATGATCATTGTTGAGCTACAGCAGATCAAACTCATTACACTGGACGACAACCATAGTTGCAAGGAATAAAAGCTGATGTCTGCCCAATACATACCTATTCCCTTCATCTCACCGTTTGTGCATTCCTTAGGAGACAGAATATGCCAGTTTAAATAACCTCTCTCTCCTGAATCAGAGAAGAAACACAGTGCTACAAATTGCACAAATAAGTATTTACATGTGCAAGCACTACAAGCATCACCCAGGCAAGGCAGGCAGGGGCTTCCTCAGAACGTTGCCAGCAGCTCTGTCCCTACGAGAAGGTGCGAGTGCAACAGAACGAAAAGATCATAGATTCACAGAATACTTAAGGTTGGAGGGGACCTCTAGAGATCACCTAGCCCAACCCCCTGCACACGCAGGGACACCTAGAGCACGTGGCACAGGGCTGCGTCCAAGCGGGTTTTGAAGATCTCCAGAGAAGGAGACTCCACAACCTCTCTGGGCAGCCTGTTCCAGCGCTGTCACCCTCACTGTCAATAATTTTTTTCCTTAAGTTCCTGTGGAACTTTTGATGCTTCAGTTTGTGGCCATTTCCTCTAGTTCTGTCGGTGGCCACCACTGAAAAGATACCAGCACCATCCTCCTCACGGTCTCCCTTGAGGTACTTATAGACACTGATCAGATCCCCTCTCATCCTTCTCTTCTGCAGGCTGAACAGGCCCAGCTCCCTCAGCCTCTCCTCATAGGGTAGATGTTCCAGGCCCCTGATCATCCTTGTAGCCCTGCGCTGGACTCTCTCCAGCAGCTCCACATCCCTCTTGTCCTGTGGAGCCCAGAACTGGACACAATACTCCAGATGTGGCCTCACCAGGGCTGAGTAGAGGGGCAGGATCACCTCCCTCGACCTGCTGGAGACACTCTTCTTAACGCACCCCAGGATCCCACTGGCCTTCTTGGCCATGAGGGCACACTGCTGCCTCATGGTCAGTTTGTCACCCACCATGATGCCCAGGAGATCTGGATTAAAAAAAAAAAAAAAAAGAGAAGAACCTAATGAGTCAAGGAACAGTTTCTTTCCTCTCTGGGTAGGCAAGCAGCAAGTGGCATGGCCAGACTGGTGGGGGCAAAGTCCATGGCTCTCATCAGGCTTTTCCATGAACACTTCTGTCATGGCTCTCAGGAAATGGGATTTCTGCTTGACTGCTCCACTGGACCATCTGATTTTTTTATATGTCAAGCAGATCTAGAGTTACTAAAAGGTCCAAAAGGACCATATTTCCTTTGTTATCACTTCCTCATGTTCCAGGTGCCTGCACAGTCAAACTCTGTTGTTGCAGGTCTTGGTTCCCCAACTGCATCCTCCTAGCATCAGCTCAATCTTCACCTACTTGTAACTCAAGAAAATCCCTCCAACAATAGCCTGAGTGTGCAGAGTCCTGCAGCCCAGGCACCCTTCTTGGAGTCACTTTAGAATGAGATCATCCTCACATGGAAAATGAGCAATTACAGCTCGTTCATACCCTATCTTAATGCAGGATAGTTCTTTAGGTAAGGTGGCACTGGAGCAGCATTTTGTTTTTAAGGTGTTAATATTAAACATTATGTTGGGAAATTCCTGAGCTTGATAATAGCTCAGGAATGATGTAGGACTGAAAGCAAAAGGTCTTGCCAAAGTGTGGAACAATAGTGACATATAAATCAGAGAGTATTTTATTACAAAGGGTTGGATAAAAAGAGTAGTTGCTAGTGCATGTCAATATACGCTTATTGGAAGCATTCATCGTTATACTTTCCAAATATATATACGTATGTATAGCCCTGCTGCGCCCCGTGCCCAAGGAGCGGGACCCCCATGAGCAGGTGCGCGCACACGCTCTGCGCGCCGCCGGGCTCGCTGCTGCCCTCTCGTGTCGGGGCGGAGGGCCTGCAGGAGTGGGGGGTGTGCGCGTGCGCAGTGCGCTCGGCGGCCCCTTGTGGCGCGGGGCGCATGCGCGGCGGCCGGCACGTGCGTGGCGGCGGCGGGAGCGCGCGGGAAGGGCGCGGAGGGGCGGCCGCGGCCGCGTCCTGCCCGCGGGGGCAGCGCCGCGCGGAGGCGGCGGCGGGAGCCAGGAGCCGGGGCCGGGGCCGGGGCCGGGGCCGGGGCCGGGGCCGGGGCCGGGGGGCCGGAGCGCGGGGCCGGCCTGCCCGTGTGCGGGGTGTCCGTGGAGGGCTGCGCGCGGGGCCCGGGGCGGGAGGAGGCAGGGGGAGGCCGGGGAGGAGCGAGAAGGGTGGCGACGCTGGTGGAGGACGTGGCCCCAGGAATATATTCCCTGGAAAAGTGACTTTCATTGACATTTTCATTTTCATTTGACATTCCCGTGGCAAATGAAGAGAGTGGAAGCGTTGGTGGGTGGCGACAGCAAGCCGAGCCCTCCTTGTGGGTTTGGCAGAGCAGCTCTGCAGAGGGGGCTGTGCTGCAGAGAAGCGCCTGAGACATCGCGATGCCATCGCTCCTGGGCATGGTGGCCTGTGCCCGCACACCTGCGTGGCGGGGATCTGGGAGCTGCTTCCTTTTTAAAGGTATTAATAGACCAGAAAATGGCAACATAGGAATATATTCCCTGGAAAAGTGACTTTCATTGACATCTTCATTTTCATTTCACATTCCCATGCCAAATGCAGAGGGTGGAAGCGTGTCTGAGGCGGCTGTCATGTGTGAAGCGGATGGAAGTGTTTCTCCCATTGCCATTGCACTGTGTTCCGCACGCTCGCATGGCAGGGATGTGAGGGCTGCTGCGCCCCAACGGTGAGGGCTGGGGCAGAGCTGCGGCGGCTGCAGCGCCGTGGCTGGTGTGCGCAGCCCCTGCGCGCGTGCGTGGCGTGGCGCGGGCCGCAGCTCCTGGCCGTGCTGTGGGGGCTGTGGGCAGGGCAGCCCCCGGCGAGCGAGCAGGGCCGGGAGGGCCGGGCCACGGCCTGGCCACGGCTCCTGGTCCCTGGGGCCGAGGAACAGGAATGTGTGTGATGCGGCTGGGTCAGTGCCTGCGGTGCCTGGGGTGGGCTTGGGGGAGCGCAGCCCTGTGCCATGGAGGGGAGCGACTCTGGCGTGTGCTCGGCCTCTGGAGCGAGCTGAGGTCTGACAGAGAGTGACGGGCAGGCTTAGGGTTAAGAGAGGGAGAAAGCCTAGAGCTCCGTGGGGAGCAGTGCCAGAAAGGGCTGCCTGAGGAAACACAGCGCGGTATCCAGCCTGGTTCTGGGACACCCTTTAGCTTGGAGGCAGATCGGGGAGTGGTGGCCTCAGCCTCCAGAGTGAGCTGGGGTTTGGCGTTCGGGGCCACATGGGTGATTGTCGCTCTTTTCTTCCGAGCTGCCTCTCGGCTACCTCCATATGTGCAGGACGCAGCCTTTCAGGGATAACCCTGCTGCGCCGGCGCCCATGGAGCGCACGAGCATCTAAGGGCAGGCGAAGGGCTGACCTGTCGGTAGCGCTAGTGCTGAGGAGTGTGCTTGGCTGTAGGGCAGTGGCTGCAAAAGTGAGTTTGCTCTAGCAGAGAACGGGGCATGCACAGATCCGAGCAGCAGCTCCGGAGCCAAAAGGGCTGCTTGCCCAGTACTAACTGGGAAAAGCAGTAACCACTTTAGTGTGTAGGACTTTTAGAGGGAAAATTGATCTTGGAAGGGAAATGATTTTGACAGAGAAAAAAAATTGGGGTGAGTGGGTAATTTTTTCAGAGGATAAAATATTTGGAGGGAAAAAAATCAGAAGGAGACATTTGGAGTGAAACATTGTTTGGAAGGAGATTTTTTTGAGGGAATTTTTGAAGGAGGAATGTGAAAATGGTTTGGGGAAATTTTTCTTGCGGGTTGTTGAGAGATAATTATTTTGGTGGGGGGAAGTTATTTGAGGGAAGAATTTTGTGCAGTTGTTTTTTTTTTTTTTTTAATTAGGTTTAAGACAAACCTCCTAATGACTGGGTATATAAAAGCAATATAAATAATATAGGCTCTATAAATAATATTTTGAAACAAAGGTATTCTTTTGGAGATGGCATTTTCTTTGGGTTTATTTTGTATTCCCAACATCTAAAGTAGGCTCCACTTAAGTGAATGTAACAAAATAATTTTGGAGAAATATATAACTCTTCCTAAAAGTGGTTGCTATGTACTAGGCAAATATCTGAATTTGGGGATTTTTTTTTCTTTCCTTTTGGCAACACTGTTGTCAAAGAGAAGCCAATAACTACTGTTGTTCTTCTCCTGAGCCAGATAAAAATAAAAGCTTTCTCGTGCTTCTTTCTTGTAGTAGTAAGGTAACATTATGTTCTTGCTGAAATGAGTGGAATTGTTGGAATGAGTGTCAAAGCCTATTTTAAGCATCACGGCCTCTGGCTTTTTAGAATTTGCGCTTTCGTTTAGTGCTCCTCCTTTTTGCAAGAGCCTCTCATTTGACAATCAAGTTCCCTGCCAATAGGGTCTCCCTGGTTGTATACTTCTGTTCTCAGCAGTGTATCCCTCTCTTTTAGTGGGTGAGATAGCGAATCCTGCATGTTCTCCTTTTCTTTTCCTGGAATGAACCCTTCCTACTCTACCAGCAGAACTCCCTCTACCATCTTGCAGTTGCTTTCTTCCTCCTGTTCTTGTTCTTCTTGCTTGAGCCTGCCATGGGTGAAATGGAGAGTATCAGAGGATGTGCGTACTAAAAACTTGTGGTTCTATCTACAGGGCAGCTCATAACATCAAGCATTTCATTAAAAAAAAAACCCTATATGAAAGTAAAATAAATACTGCTAGAAGAACTGTTCATAGAGTAGCTAGAATGTAAGAAATATCTCTTTCTTAACGCAGCCACTCTGTTCACAATTAGAAGTTTCACCTGAAAGAGGAAGCTTTGTGCAGTACCACGCTGACCCCAGCATAAAAAGCAGAGTTGGGTGGCCTTAGGCCTAGATTTGCTATAATGCAGGACTCTGCTCTTTTATACATGGGCAATCCTGACCTAAGATCAGCCTAGGAAGCGGAGCCAACACTTGCTTGCTCTGGTGGGCAATTTGGCATCCCAGCAATGTAGTCTGCAGAGCCCCGCTAGAGGAGAAACACGAGGGCAGAGAAAAAGCAACAAGGAGGGAAGCAAAAATTGATGTTTCCAGTGTGTACTTTCTCAGGCTTCTCAGAAGCTACTTTCAGGCATCACTCTGGTAACGTCTCAGCTTCACCCCTACTGCACAGTTTTTGTTTTTTTTTTTTTTAAATGGAAAGCTATCCTATTCTCTAAGATCCATACAGCCCAATCTTGTCAATCTATGGCAGCAGCCAGCTAAGTTGGAGATCAAGCCAAGGCAAGATGAGAGCTTTCTGTTTTCTTCACTCTGCATTTTTCTTGTTTGCCTTGGCTATATAGCTGATAAACCAAGAAGGAGGTAAACTTTCCCATGATGTACTTAATATACCAGGAACAAGGAAGATTTTTAATGCTGAAATTATTCTACAATTAAAACAGACAAACTCAAATGCTGTTTACTTAGAATATGTTTTTATTAAACAATACAATTCAAACAATAAAAAAATTGTTTTATAAATATGGAAGTATAAAAGACATATTGAAACTTATTTTAATAATAGATATATAAATACATATAAAAATAAGTAAAATATATTATAGTACAACTATAAAATATATCTTAATATATTTGTTATATGTATATTATATACATACATGTCTTATACATCCATATCTGTATGTAATATATATATTTAGAGGTACTCTTTACTGAACTATACACAGCTAACAAGAGAATGCAATTAGAATTTTATTTTAAATAAAGTAGAAGTGAAATGTTCTGAAGATCACATTATGAAGCACAGTAGAAGTTCCTAATGATTTTCTTCATTTCCTGATAATAAAGACAAATTATCAATAAGCACAAATAAAAGTTTAAGAACCTGATAGTTTATTTCCTCACACAAAGTTAAAGAATCTGTAAATACATCCACCTGTTGGTGATATTTAGTAATAGCATGTGCTAAAATCATCACAATGCTTCTCTGTTCTCTGTCGCTTCAGAGACGTCCCTGTGTGTCCAAAAGAATAGAGGATACAAAGCCTGGAACAACAGTTGTTTCAACAGTTAGGAGAGATCCTCCCTGAGAAACCACAGCTAAAAGCTGAGAAAGTTACTTGGTGGATGCTCCATAATTAATTTACCTTTGCTACTTGCCCAGTGCACTCAGAAGGAGAGAGAACTGTACTTAGAGCTAAAGACAAAGGGAGGAAACAAAGAAATCCTTGCACATTTAATTTGAGCATTCCAATGTTAAGTTCCAGAAGCCCACAAGTGCTGGGATAACATAAATATTTTCCCTTCTCAAGCTAGTATGTGGCATTTTACCAGAAGAGAAGGGAACGTCTGTCAGGCGTGCCCTCCCTGAATCCAAAATATCCCCATTCTTGCACAGTGAGAACAGAGCGTCCATTCTACCTCTTAATCAGATGTGAGGGAAGAGATGGAGATACCAGTGCCTAAGCAAAGAGGCTCCTTCTTTTCAAGGGACCAAGAATTTTATCTATTCTCACACACAAGCACCTCAGGGACAAGTGGGCTCATAGCTTCTTTGGATCTGAAGACTCCATTTCCAACATATCTAAACCAAATCAACACTGGGATTGCCCAGCTTGGGCGGTGAATGCCTCCTGAAGACATTTGCAAATGTTGGCCTGCTTGTAGGAGGGGGAGAAAGAGGAAGTAACAGACTGAGAAGAGCACCCTCCTTTCATGGTCCCCCTACACCTAAGGAGAGAAAGGCAGAGGAGAAAAAAAAAAAAAAAAAAAAAAAGAGCAAGAACAGCTATCCACAGCCTCCAAGGTTAATTGCTTTGAAGGAGTTGGGTGGGTGGAGCCATTGTCTTCAAGTCCAATCTCTTTTTCCTGCTGAAACTGAAAATAGTTACGCTACATGTAACAATGGTTTTGCAATATGGATAAGTGTCCTCCAGACGGAAATGAGTAAGTCTTATAACACGACAACTAAACTCTAAAGCAATGAATATGAAATAAGCATGATATCCAGAGTGTGCGCAGTAACCATTAGAAGACATATATAAAATTTACCATAATGAGTTTAGTTTTGTCATAATTCTTCCGGTGCTTGTAAATGCACTGGCTGAGGAGAGCGTATATTTTTTTCTAAGTAAAACATGTTGAAGGTCCTTGTCCGCTTAGTGACAGAATCCAGCAGATGCTGAAAACAAAATGGAGACAACACGAGTTGAAAATAGGACGAGACCTTCTGCAAAAGCTCTTGAAGTCTTCAGGAGCTAAACAGTCCCATTATAGCACAACTGACTGCCAACACTGTTCAGGAGCTGTGCGTGGAGTGAGGCTGTCGGAGTGGACCCACACACAGCAACCAGGCAAGTGGAAATACTGCCCACAACTGCCCATCAAGCTCCGCTTCCCTCACAGCAGTGAGGAGAGAAAGTTCCCTACCTTGTTCTAAAGAAAACTGAAAACAGACATACCACAAGCTTGCTGTAATCCACCACAACGGGGGGATCCGGCTCCTCAGGAATTCCCACCGGACTCTCGTGACATCCAGCCAGACTCCCATGATGCATGTAAGTTTCTGGGATGAAAATATTTTCTCGAGTCATGATTTCTCTTTCTCCGGAACATGGCTATCCATCAGCTATCCCACAAGTGGCATCCAAGCTTTCCCTACGGTTCCCTGTTGTTTGTTCACTGGGAAATACTTGGCTTCTACTTTCGCATCCATAAAAAAATAGGAACCAAGATCAAAAAGCAGTGGGAGTGAAAAGCCCGGGGTTGACAGGAGAAAAAAGCAATACTCAAACGTTGCCATTACAGCAGTGCCTACTTAAGGAAGTTGAACGTTAAGAAAACTCATCTCCCCTTTGAAGCAAGCATTAGGATGTAAGTCATCTCTGCCACATTATGACTAAATCTACACAGGCTGAGTTACAGCTTCTTATCCCAAGCTGCTCCTTATCAGAAAGATGCACATGCAATAAAAGAAAGGAAATGATTGTTGGTTTGGAAGGAGATAGAATTACAAAACTGATTTCAGAATCAGAAGAGCAGCAGCTTAAGAAAAATTAGTTTGGTAGCATAGTCAGAGGGACAGAATCTTAATGGAAGCAACACAGTGCAGTGATTTGTAAACAAATAATAGTATGAAATTAAAGGAGGCTAATGTAAACCTCTCAACAACAAAATGGAGCTAGCTGGTCTGCTGGACCTTTCGCTTACCTTTTGAATCACCCTCTTGGAAACTTTCTGTATTTTGGGAATCCAAAGTCTCATTTCAATTTCTTAGCCCTGAATAGTGAGAAAACTGGGCTCTCTTCTTTGCAGAGCCAGATTTAGTCGCAGAGAAAAATCCCTTGTTTTCTGTCTTGTGTTTATTTTCATAGACATTTGTCTGTCATTGTGGAAGACTATTATGGCCTTCTATCACACAAGAACCTCCTATGAACTCACCTTCAGTCTGGTGCATGCTAGAAACACCATTTTCCAGGAACTCTTCTCCATCGCTCTCTACTTCCTCTTGGTCTTCTCCGCTTCTATTCACTTTACTCAACTGCAAAATCTTTCTCCTCTTTGTTTCACCACTGGAAGTGCAATTGTTCCTTTTGCGTTTTCTTTTGGACAGAACTGCAATAAGATATTAGGAAAAAAACAACCCAAAATATAAGCAAAGCAGCTCCTCCTTTAAAATCTGCTATTCTTATCTTCCTTGTATGTCAAGTAAAATAATCAAAGAACTGAAAGTACTGACAAATCTCACTACACATGTAGGTCTAAAGGAAGGGTCACAAGATAATGTGGTCCATTTGCTCTTAGATTTTTAAATTAATCTAAAACCTGAAACTAAACTTGAAGCTTTTAAGCACAGAAATTTCCTACTTTAGCCTTGCTTTGTAGTCCTATTGTCTGCCTATTGGGTAAAGTTGCTTACTGTCTCATTACATGAACTAATACAGATGAATAGCAGAAAAGCCTTTGGAGAAACGCTCTTCAAATCTCTTTTAAAACCAGATAAGATCAAAAGCTGAGTGAATGTTGGGAAGAGTTAAAAAGAGACCATTTCAAGAAAGTAGCTGAAGGATAAAGAAAATGCTCAGTAAAGTTTTATGATTCAGATAATCTGTTTAAAACAGTCTTTGTCCTTATGCCTTCCATAGAACAAAACAAACAAACAAACAAAAAACACCCTCCTTTCTATTTACAGAATATTGCACAAAATATCCTTGGCAAAGTTTCCACCAGCAGAAACCTTGTCACAAGGATACCAATGGCATTAGCAAAATCACCCAGAAAGCCTGTTGGTGGGGGAGAAAAAAAAGAAAAAAAAATCTAAAAAGAAAAAGCAACTTGCCATTAGGCAGTGGTGTAGGGCAGGCTCCAGGCATCACTGGCATCTCTATTCTTTTGTTACACTTGTTATCTTGTTTATTACATCCAGAAACAGAGGGCTGCTGTGGCATCACCTCGTAGTGAGATGGCACATCCTGTGAAGAGCTGCAGCCTCGCAATGAAGAACAGACAGCAAAAAAGTTGGTCTCACGTTTCTACTTACAAATACTGAGGCAAGTCTTCAAATCCCGAGGGTTGGAATACATATCTCTTTTCTCACGAGACTCTTTAATTTCTTCACAAAGTTGTTCCAAGTCTTTATCCATTTCTTCCTTCACTATGGCATGGGCAACATCTCTCGGAGCACAAGCTTTGTGTCTAATGAGATGATCTGAAATTTGACAGTCAGAACTGAGTGTTTGCCACTAGCAAAGTGAAATCCTGGATTTGGATTATATGGAAAAGATGAACTCTTTTCCCAAAGAGGTTTTGCAAGCTATTTCAGTGAATAGTTTTGGCAGAAGAACATAAAAATTAATAATCAAGGCAGAGGCACTACATCTTAATTAGCACCGATTGCACATAATTTCATCTCTAAATAATTTAACACTACACCAATTTTTAAAGTGGCAAGAAATGCTCTCTGTGGATGTTTCAAGTGAGCTAATCCCAAGGCCATTGTAAAGAGACAGCTCTTCTCAATCTGTACATTTTAAGGGTTGTCTAAATGAAGGATAAAGAACTATCCTCACCTCCAGCTTCTCTATCTGTCTGGGTTGTATTCTAAGGCATTGCTACAGATTAGATCAATATCTTTCAGAAAATCTGCAGTTATATATTGGTGCAAGTCAATTTTAGAGAAAATTGTTGAAAGGTCCATTGGCTGTTTAACAACTGTGATATAATCAGGTACCTACAAATTAAACAGATGCGTTTAGAGGTTTTATTAGACTTACACAGTATCTACCCACATTATTTTAATAAATTCAAAAAAATGACTTCTTAAAAACCCTGAATATTTGTGACGTTATGAACAGATAGTGGAATTAACCAGTTAGCTGCTTGAAAAAGGAAGGGCTCTTTCAAAGGGCTTTGAAGAGACACACTGGAAGGGAGAAGAAAGGCAGCAGGAAGCATGGGGAGTATGCAGCGAAGGGAACAGACATGCAGAGCAGGATTGGCTTCCTTCAGCTTCAGAACATCGCAATAAATACATTGGATTGAGCCACCTGAGACAGGCTCTGCTCTGGGCAGCAGGAAATCCGCTGCCGGAATTGCCCTTTGGAAGTATCTGCTCTAGGCATCTCCTTTAGGAGGAGATATCTGGAGCAGAGCTAATTATGTCCTTACTGGGACCGTGAGAGGAGCCTCAAGGGTAGTTTAGGTCAGGACACCTCTATTTGTTTAGACTATTCACATGTCAAGAGCCTGGAAGGGGAAGACGAGGGATGCCCAGAGGAACAGGGCCCTTGCTGATACACAGCTGTATTAAATTGCAACTAACTCTGAAGTATATGCCCCCATCTTAACAGTGGGCTAATTCAGTAAATTAAATGAGAAAAAGAGGGACTTGGAAGTTTTGGGGGAAGATGAAACCACATGTCATTTATGGCTGATCCTGTACTCCGGAGCCAGAGACAAAATTGCAGGCGGAATCCTGAAATTTTTTGGCAAACATCTGCTGTTCTCCTGTTCCCAGAAGAACCACTGACAGCCAACAAACACGTAGCAAAAGCTTTAGGCTTTATTCAAACAGCCCCAAAGAAATCTGACTGTTTTTTTCAAAGTTGTAGCATACCTACATATCAAAGTCTTTCCCCAGGCAAACTCTGGTAGTAGCTGGTCTGACTTTCTAGGAGGAAACCAGGGCTTTCAGTGACTACTCAAAAAAAGGACATTGAAGAGCCTCAGGGAGTCAGCAAAATAAAATACAAAACTTTTTGCTCCTCCAAAAAGAAATCCTTTTAGTGCAGTGCTACAGATAAGCCTTTCGCTAGAGCACACCAATGTAGAGAAATGCTGTGCTGAGAATCTGCACTGTGCTGAGAGTCTGCACTGTGCTGAGAGTCTGCACCACCTGCGCCTTGCTGATAATGTGCTGGGGAGTGTTGGTGAGTTGTCCTTGGCCAGCTGGGAATGGGGAGCTATGTGGGAAAGAGTAGCTAGCCGTTTCGGGTAAACAACTTTGCAGAGCTGGGAAAGAGCCTATGCGGCCGGGACATAGCAACCCCCCTTAGCAACCAATCGTAGCTAACCTGGATATCCCTCAGATGCTTGTAGGTATAGATGTATGCGCACTTCGGCTAATAAACGGAGCAAGATCTAAACTCATATTGGGATCGTGTTTTGTAATCCGGCTCGGCTCCCGTAAAGGCCTGTGCAGTTGTCCTGCGCCTGGTTCCAACACACCAACACTGGGCAGTTAAAAATACACCCAGACAGTACAGTATTACAGACCCAGACCAGTTTACCTCATCTGCATCAACAGGGTTTGTGAAGGCCTTGAAATGTCCGTCAGTAGCAAGTCTGAGAGTAACATCCCTTAAGAAAATGCTAAGTGCACCAAGGGACTCCTCCTCCTGCTCCTCTGCCCCTTGCGTTTCTCCCTGTGGTGGTTCCCGAGGTTCAGGCGGCGGCACCACCGGCAGCACTTCCAGGGCCTGCCGAGCTTAAGGGAACCAGAAAAGTTTATTCCATCGGCAGCACTCAGAGTTACTGATAGGAAACCCACTACCAAAACAAATACTGTAAGGCTGTTAACATACAGTTAGCAAATTTTTATCTATAGAATAGGTTCACGTGCTTTCTTTCTAGAGGCAGGAGGTTTAGCAGCTTGACTTAAAATTAAGTCCTCAAAAAAGTTGCTTCTCTCTTCCTTTGTAGGCAACGGGATATCGAAAACTTCTCCATAATCTTCAATAAACAACTCCTGTATCTACGGCATGAGAAGGAAAGACATTTCAGGCACAAGATCAATATGTCAAAAAGAGGATTTTTTTAAATTAAGCTTAATAATGATCTGAAAAATAATAATAATAATAAAAATGTTATCTTCCTGGTGATCAAAGGCTAGATTTCTTTAGGTCAGGATGGCAAATAAAATATCTTCTTTGAGGAAAAGCTCTAGAATTTAACCTCAGGGAATGGACGACCACAGGATGCACTGACAGAGTGATGACATCCCCCACCTTTGAGGTTTCCTGCTGAAGTGGAAGCGAGTCCCTTGACTCACAAAACAACCGAGACAAACGTTCTCAGCGCTGCTTTGTGTCTAAGCAAAATTGCATGATTCAGAAGGGTGCCCTCGTAATAAAAGGATCCATTTGCTTGAGGGAGGACAGTATTCGTATACTTAAAGGATTCATAAAATGAAACTGAATAGAAGAATTGGGAAAAGTGTTGATAGAAATACCTCATCTTGGAGATCCATGTACGATACGTTTGCTGTTGCAAGCAACAAAACCGGAGCAAATGCTGGAATGTTCTCTAATAATGTTGTAAAGGTAGTTTTCAACGCAACGCCAGCTGTAGCCGCAAAGCACAGAGGGCGGCTTCAGCACACGCGGACTTGATATCAGCACCACTGTATCCTAATAAAACAAAACATCAAACGGAGCATTATGTCAGGCTGTGGCAACACAGAAAGGTCAAGGTGCCAAAGTGCAACATGCAAAGACTTTGCATGCAGGTTAAAAACAGTCTAATAGGAAATGTGAAAAGTGTGCTGCACTACAGAGGTTTTGTTAGCCACCCTGCACGCTTCCAAACCAGCCAGACTTTTCTCCTGTACCTTCTAAGCAAAACTTTTCTCCTGAGGAAGTTGCCCCAAAAGCCACTTGCTGTTTGGAGAGACAGAAAGTAAAGCAATAAGTGGATGGAAGTGTCTCACTCTGATGGCTTTGAGGACACGCAGCTGGGTCCCTGGCTAGTTGTGCAGCGAGGTGCAAGAGCCTGGTTCCCCCCTGCCGTGTGCCACAAGCTGAAGTGCCTGCAGACTCAGTCACGTGCAGGAACCCACTTGATTTTTGAACGTACCAGCTGCTTTTTCAGCCAGCTCGTCAAGGAACGTGTCATGTGGTGTAGGGGTCCAGTTTCATGTGTGAATCTTGAAAATCTCTTTTCTAGCCTAGAAACAAAGTGCGTGCATTATAGTTTGTCTTGAGTGAAAAGGCAGAGGCAGAACCCCTCACATTAACAGATTAAGGCAAATGATTATTTTAAACCTGTAGGAATTTTTTTGAAGTGTAGTGAATTCGCTCCCTTCTTTTCAAGGCTTAATATTTCTGTTTGTTCCATTAAACTCTTTCTGCAGACCTAAGGCCAAAAGGCAAGTAAAGCTTCTATAAAACTTAAGTTTTGACAAGTAGGAGACCTAATGATTTTGGGAAAGAAACATTATAAAACTGGAAAGAAGAGGTTTTTCCGCAATGAAAATTATCCCAAATGTAGCAAGATATCATGATGACAGACTCACTAGTTTGCTCTTCTGTCAGTTCATTCAAGCCAAATAGTTCCAGCACTGGTTCCAATTGCTGCAATTGCTACAAAGAGCGACTGTGATTCAAGCTAGTATCACCGATCCAGAAACTGGATGGAAACAGGAGGCAAATGCTTATGTAAAATACACTGTTTCGTTAAATACACTGCTTGGTGCATTTTTACTTGCTTACAGTCATACTCCACTTTATCCTTTTCCCAAGAAGTGCTAATTAAAACAAACAAACAAAACCCAACAATAGTCGAGATATTCTGGCTAACTAGCGAAAGCCAGAACAAAAATCAGCTTCACGTGGAGTTTTCCTTTTTTTAAGACTTTGGGTTGCTATATACCCATTTTTTCATTGCTTGGAAATGGTGATTTTAGCAAAAAGCTATTTTTAAACCTACTCATTTTTATTTGGGATAATGAGTTCCCTAGGGCTTGTACCTCTTCTTTCGTACCGCGTCCACCCTCCGCACCAGGACGGTCTCTCAGGATATTGCTCCTGTGTGTGAGCTGCACGGGGATGCATTCCCGCTTACCTGCTCCACGACACCGTGTTGTGACACGGCTTTGTCAGCAAGAAAGATTTGCTGGATGAGCACCAGGATTGAATACAAGTTCCTACCTCTTTATCTGGCAGTTTAAAAAGCAATTCTCGCTCAAAGCGCCTGGCTCTGCGTAGCGCAGGATCTATCCAATCCAGCCTGTTGGTGGCTCCAATGATGACGACTTCTCCTCTGCTGTCCAACCCATCCATAAGTGCCAGCAGTGTTGATACAATTGAGCTAGCAGAAATATATATATATATTATTTTGCTTCCCTGGGTTACTAAATTTTGTTCAATTATGCATTATTTTCTCTAGTAATCCCTGAGAAAGGACAAGCTTTTGCTCATTAGGATGCTGGTGAGCGAGAGGACTCATTTGAAGGCTCTCAAAAATAGGTAAGGTCACTTAAATGTTATGCTGATATCAAGCTCAGTGAATGCTTTTAAACTGTTGCTTGGAGTGACATGAAATTTAGTATAATTGAGCTACAGGTTTGCAGGATATTATTTCATATATAAACAGGTTTCGGTCTTCTTTCCTCAAAGATAAGGCACATTCTATGTAGATGCAAAAAACAAATAAAAAATAAAAATCTTGTGCCTGTGGGTTTGATCATGCCTGCTGGAGCGCACGGGAGCAAGAGCATCAATTTCATCAAAGAAAATGATGGAAGGACGAAGTTTATGGGCCTGGAACAAAACAGGGATACAGGAATATGAGCTAAGTAAAATGGTGCTGCTCTAAGAGGAAATGCATGAAATGCACTGTGGTTGCAACATCATTGGAACTAGATTTTCAGAGCAGCAGGGATCTCTAGTAAGCGAGCTAATGGAGTGACATGTTCTCAGCCTGCTCCTGTTTCCCTCTGAATCTGAGCCATTATCTCTTGCAACCTCTTCTGTGGTTTTGGTGGGGAAAAAGTCTTGGTTTGAGCATTTTTGGGGGTTCTTTTTTTCGTTTGTTTTTTTAAATCTTCCCCAGCACATCTCCAAGATTTCAACTCCCTGATCCAAAGTACGGACGCATTATGAAAGAGAACACCAAAGTTCCCATTTCAGTGTTAGAAATGGGCAGAATAAATAAGTAAAAGTAAAAAAGGCAAGTCTTCCTCCAAAATGTTCATCACCAAAAATTACAGCCCCAGCTCTGCTAAAGCACACTGCAACCTTACCTGCTCAAAGAGCAAACGAAGTTGGCGCTCTGACTCCCCTACCCCCTTACTGAGACCGCCAGCTCCTTTTGCATGAAAAAGATTCTCCTGCCGCCTTGGCTGCACTCGTTGGCAAGGGCCCGGGCAACCAGTGTCTTTCCAGTCCCTGAGGGGCCGTAGAATAAGCAGCCTCTGTAATAGAGAGAGAGTCACATAGGACAAAACTGTTAAAAAAGCCCATTTCTACCCCCATCCCTAAGATGATCAACCCCTTCCTCCGAACCAAACCCCTTTATATCCAGAATAGGAGGAACAGCTAAACTGTGTGAAAAGCCAGAACAGGAGGAAGTTTTGTGTTTCTAAAGAATTTCACATGCCGATAAGCAAAATTAACCAAGTGGATTAACAAACTCACACCCCCACTCTCTTCTGGAGAGAGGGCAGTGTCCAGCAGGATACGTCCAAAACTGCTCCCAGGCACCACAGGGGACCATGCCAGAGGGGAGCCAAACAAGAGCCAACTTGGGGGGCTGCAATTCTTACAATACTAGTTTGTTCTTCAATTAGAGATATATCATATGCTCCCTTCTTCAAGCACCATACACCAGGTCTTCAATTATGCCAAGGCCTCTGCTTACATTTTCAACCTGCATATACTCTAGATTTTATACATTTTAAATAAATCATTTTTACTACTTAGAAAAAAAAAAAAGCCTCAACAATGCCCAGATGTTTGAAGCAAAAAAAAAAAAAAAAAAAAAAAAAAAAAAAAAAAAAAAGGAATCGATGCCTCAGTGTAATATACTCCCACAAACAGCTGAATTAGTGTTTCGTAAAGGTGTGTTACCTTGGGGGCTGAATTTTGAATTTCTCAAAGACTTCTGGATAAAGGAGTGGAAAAATCCCCATCTCTTTTAACATTGCAACATGCTCAGAAAGTCCACTGACACCATCAAATCGGACCTAAAGATCAAGTCAAGAGAATAAGTTCTCGCATTAAAGAAAGCTGCAGCCTACAGAAGGTTCCATCAGAAAGCCTGGAAAAATCCCTCTTACACAACGAGTTAAAATCACTTACGGCACTATCCATTTGCATGGCACTGGCATCAGCCAGACTTGCTCTCATGCTCGTTCCGTCCTCATCAATCCCCTCTTAAGTCGTCTTGCCGAATGTTAATGGGAAGACACCTGATTGGAATGAAGAGGAAAGAGAAAGGCTCCTTCTAACTGAAGGGATAGCCGGAAGACTTTTATTTTTAAGGGTTGGAAAGCAAATCTGTGCAACAGAAGACAGGCATTTCAGAAACATCTACCTGAAAACATATTTGCTAAATACTTCATACAACAAAGGTTATTAAAAGATACTAAATAGCAAAAACGCTTTTTCTCTATTTTAAACTTCATGCTAGCTACTGTAAAGCGTAAGAAAAGCAGAATGGCACATTAAAAGAATTAGGTGAGCTCCTCCCAATGCCATTGCTCAAAAAGAATCACTCTAGAAATACGGCTTGAGAGTGCTGAGTGACAATCACCAGTTCCTTCGATACGATTAAATATTGCTACAATTTAGAATCCGTACAGGATTCAGAGAATAACACTTGGCTCCTCCTCTTTAGAGGATTCCTCCTCTCCCCATCCTCTAATTCCATTAACCTGGGATTTCTGCTGCTGTTGCGTTTCCTCCATGTCTCAAAACGCTCCCCAGATTCGTCAGAGGAGGAGGATGGGGAGGACGAGGAGGACAGGGAATCTCTGTCATGAGGAGCCTGTTTCTGCCTGCAAATATTGAAACAGATATGTTTGAAAAAGATTAAATTCCCAGGGTTCTTTAAAATCACTACAGACTACAAAACACATGGTATACCAAATTAAGAATATATTTTTCAATGCCAGGCATCATATATCTCATACTGAGATCACAGTGGATTCTTCTAGCTAAGAACGGCATCAGCTTCTTTATATGCACTAAATACAAGCCATTTTTTTTTGAATTTTGCATAAAAACAAGGACTTTGTTTCACCCAAATGTCAAGTTAAACAGTTTTTAATTATTTAATTTAATCATGGGACATAGGTGACTAAAAATCCACTAAAATGGCCAGGCAGACTCTGCTTTTAAGTAAGTCAACTCTATGTTTAAGCCAATGATTTCTCATTCTCACAATTAAATAGTCTGAGATTTTTTGAAGGGTGCTCTGCCTTCAAGTCCAAAGCTAAAGAATTTCAGTGGCTGAATGTCAGCCAATATCTGCATGGTCATCTCGGCACTAATCCCCAACTATCACTCTGTAAACAACTAGTGGCTAACAGAAAGTGACTAATCAGCAATCAAGTGAAAGAGAGATCTCAAGAGAGGTCGGAAAAGAGGTAGGATTTTTATAGGAGCAGATGACCTTCTCTGGAAAAGTCACTCCACTTCTGGGGTGCTGACATGAAGGTTAATGTAATCACGGTTCCTTTGTAGCATTTCAGCTGCAGATTTAGCACAGCACCGTTCACTGTATATGCTACTACACTTCCTCTTTAAAGGTATTAACTGACCAGACATAGGAAACACAGGAATATATTACCTGGTAAACTTATATTCCATTGCAAAGGAAAAGGGTGGAAGCAAGTCTGAGGACGAGAAAGTCTCTGAAAGGGACGGAAGTATTTCCTCCATTGAAGATGAAGTATTTTCGTCCAGATATTGTCTTAATGAAGGTTCCTAAGAAAAGAAGGAAATTCAAATATATTTATCTGAATCATGTACAGTCAGCTAAGAAGGAAATTCTGCCTGACTGAGGCACTTTGGTTCTAAAACTCTCCTGACTGGTAGAGAAGCAACTAACAGCTGGTAAATCCTGATCCACTTTGGCACCCACAAGTAGCTTTCAGAAAAACAACACACTAAGAAAAAAAAAATCTTTCAAAGCTTATGGTTCCCTCTCAGCTTTTTTTGTAGATGAATTAAGCTTAATATTTGGTGGGGGCGGGGGGGAGAAAAAGCACATAACTTTAAAAATGATTTTGTTAAATGCAAAAGTATCTCATAAATTTAGAGTTTCTAGCATCTTCTCTTTCAAAATAACCTGTTCATCACGACAGTTATGCTTGGCCTAACGTATCCTGCAACTGAAATCTTAGATGGGAGGATTTCTCTGCTATCTGTGTCCTGCTCACAAGGGCACTCAGAGGACACAAAGATTTCCTTCAGAAGGAACCCATTTACCCACAGGAAACCAAAAGGAACTTAAAAAGCCAGCTGGTGGTTCATGACTTCTCCTTATCATGAGACTTAAGGAAACATTGTTGAAAAAAATCTCTTATCCCTTGCTATGAATAATTATTGTGAGTGCTGCATCTGTGCAGGGAAAAAACTTCAGCTCCTCCACAGGGCCACCAGGTTCAACCACTCCTGACAAACTTCCAAACGAGCAGCAACATTGAAAGGAGGGGTTTCTTTATCAACACACAACCAGTCTAAGCAACTAAAACCCCTCTAGCTCTGCTGTGTGGAAACTGGGCTGCACAACAAGCAGGGCTCCAGGGCAGGGCTCCCCACAAGAGCAGAGTTTGGGTTTGTATCCGTTGGGCCCTCCGTCACCACGGCGGCGCGGAACATCCCATTGGGAAGAGCCCTGCCTGGGAAGAACGCGGGGGGCTGCCACATTTTGAAAGATGCATTAAAATCAACCAGCTTTTCCAACGGAAATTATTCGCTTAGGAGTGGTAACAACACTGGGATGGAGATAGCACGGACACGTCACCCCATTTAGAACTGTGAAAGCTGGTGATTTGACCTTAGGTTGTTTAAAAAAAAAAAAAAGAATAATTTTAACCATTTGGGGCTATTTCTAAGCGCTGCTTTGTTTAAAAGCACCCCCAAGTGGTAACTCTCCACCTTTCCCCAGAGCAGGGGTCACAGGTAACTCCCATTGATGTATATATACCATTAAAATGATACAAACTCTCGGTATAAGGGTCACCTTGGTGCTCTTTAAGGGTTTCTAAGGTCTTTTTTGGAAGGCTATTTTTTTTTTTTTTCAGAAATGAAGCTAACCAAAGCAAGCTGCAATCAGGAAATAAATTGGGCTGAATTGTGGTACTCAAACCCACTTTGGAGCGTTTCCCGGTGCTGCAGGCAGCTCAGGGACTGTCTGTTAGCAGGGATCAGTTCAGGCTGCCTGGAGCTGCCCTCCTCACGCAGCAAAAACACATCCGTTTGGGTGATGCTGATGCCCTTTGCTCTGGGCGGATGCGGAGCAGGGGCTTTCCCAGCCGCAGCCGCTCGACCCCTGTGGAAACTTCCTTTCAAGGCTCCGTTTTCCCTCACGGGCGGCCCTTCCCCGGGGTCCCACGGCTGGAGGGGGCGGGCGAGGGGCTGCCCTGGGGCCGCTCCCGGCTCCTCCGCGCGCTCCGGGCTGCCCTCCCGCAGCCGCCCGCGCCCTCCCCCCGCGCTCACCCCCTGCTCCTGCGCTCTCCGTGCCGCCTCCTCCTCCTCCACGGGCGACCACGTCCCCGGCGCCATCCGAGGCGGCGGCAGCGGCGGGCCTGGGGCAGGCCCAGGCGCGAGGACCGCCGCACAGCGGAGGGAACTCGTCGTCGACCTCCTCATCAGAGTCCAAAGGCAGGGGTTCCCCGCGGGGCGCCGCGTCGCCATCCGGCTCACAGTGGGACCACAGCACCGACATGGCCCCGAACCACAAACCGTCACAACGACTCGAAGCGACGCGCGACGACACTGCCAATTCTGGCACCACGTTCCACACGCCGCTGCCGCTGCGGCCCTCCTTGCGGACCCCTCCGCCCTGTCCCGTCCCGCCCCGCTCGCGGCTGTGCTGCCTCCTGCCCGCCGCCCCACGCCGCTCCCCCCGCCGCGCCGCCAGCCCGCGCGGCTCCCACCTGCCCCCGCCGAGCGCCGCCGGCCGCCTCCCCCCGCGGACTCTTTTCTGTGCAGCCACTACTGCCGGCTCGTGGGCGGAGGGACACAGTACAGCGTCACACTCACAACTTTGCGCGCCTCCACATTGGAGCCGCCTGTTTTGCCGGTGCCTGATTGGCTGAGGAGGGCGTGCTGGCCCCGCCCCTCACCCTTTTTTGGTCGGAGGTTCCCGCACGAAGGTGCTTGAGGACTTCACTCAGCCCAGAGTGGCTGCTGGAGCTGACAGAGTCAAGCAGAGACCAGGGGAGTCCCTGCTCTCGTGGATGGTGTGTTCGCCTGATCCGGGAGCTGCGGGGATACCCCCGGCTGCAGAAGATTCTAAGATATTTTTGATTTTGAGCTCAGAATCATTTGTACAGGATGCATTTACAAATAACATTCAAGACCCAAACATGTTGGCCCTGGCTGCTCAGGGATGCAATGCTAAATACCCTAGAGAAGGAGATTGGCCCGGGTCTGAGCGTCAATGGAATACTTTGTGAGATTGTGCACAGTGCACAGCGAATAAAAGAGGATGGAATAAATCTGGCCATTTTTATGGGGGAATGCTGATACTTTGATGTGCAATCCCCTACATGAGAAACAGACTGATTAACTGCCCCAACAGCATAAAAAATTGTGACCCTTCTGATTAATGAGACAGGGAATCCTTTAGGCAAGGTAATTGAGAAAATACAGCAGCTGGGTGACCTTGGAGAATGGGGCCACTGAGGAGCAGGGTCTGAGGATTGAAATAATCCTCGAGGCGGCGAAAACAGGATTTCTCAAAATGAAAGGTTTACCGCTTTATTAAGAGATGGAGTGTCTCGGGGGTAAGACTGATTTTATCTCAACCCCTGATTTGTAGAAGATCTATAAACAGAGAGGGATGAATAAGTCCAACAAGAAAGTGCAGAATTCTGAAGGAAGAAACCCATGAACAACTCAGAATACGGCTTCTCGCCCCGGAGCCTTAACGGGGCTTCAAATCCCCTCGTGGAGGGCCCACTGCAAGTGGACCAGCTGTTCCGGGAGAGGAGCATTGGGAGCCGTACTCTGACTTGTATCCATGGAGAGAGAGTAGGAAAAAAGAGAGAGAGAGTAGGAAAATATTTCGGCATAGGAAACAAGAACAAAGTGACGGCCAAGCTCCAATGTGAGGGGCACGGAAGGACCGACGACCCCATGTAGAGCTTCAGAAAAGTAAAAATGCGCCCTATGCAGATTCGTGCCACAACTAAATTGGTGGCCGTGAAACAGCCCAAGATTCTGGGGGAGGGCATGAAGAAATTTCACAGGCAATTAAAGACCTAGTGGATGCAGGACTTTTAAAACCCACTACCACAGCTTGAAATAACCCTTCTGTCCCATCAAAAAGAGTTATGGTCATGGAGAATGACTGTGGATTTCAGAGAATTGAATAAACACACCTCAGCTCTTACAGCAGCTGTACCAGATTTTCTCACCTTGACAGAAAGAAATCCAGAAGCATTTGGAACTTGGTATGCAGCAGTTGATTTGGTTAATGCCTTCTTTACCATACCCATTGCTGAGGAGCATTTGGATCTGTTTGCCTTTACTTGGCAGGGGCGACAGTATACGTTCACCAAGATGCCCCAGGGGTGGTTTTTAATTGTGGATCACATGAAAGAGAAAGGCTGGGAAATTAATCCTACCAAAATTCAAGGACCATTTCAGACAGTGAAATTTTTAGCAATTCAGTGGCATTGCGGGAATAAAGAGATATTACCCAAAGCTCAACAGAAAATTTTTAGATTTTGCAGTGCCACAAAACATAAAAAAGAGACACAAAGATTCATTGGATTGTTTGGTTGTTGGAGACAACATATCACACTTAGGACAAGTCTTGACCCCACTGGACAAATCTTAACCCCATTGTATAAAATTGACATGGAAGAAATATGAATTTGAATGGGGAGATGGCTCAGGTCAGATGTGTTGCTTACCTGGGAACAGATAAGTGAGAAAGATCACCAGGTGTTGCTGCAAGCACTGGGAATTGAACAAAATAATGTATCCCTCACTCTTAGTTGCACCCAGGCCCAGATGTGGGTGTAGAGTGTCCTTGCAGGTATGGTGAGACATGGAGACAATGGAGTCCTCCCCATCAAGATCCGAAAAATCGTGTGCGATGTGGACATGAAGAAAGAGTGATAGCTTCAGGCATGGTGGAGGCCTGCGAACTTCATCCGCCACCAGGTCCTCAATGCAGGCATTGCTTACGTACTGACCGTGTCAGATGCCACCATCGAGAAGGTTTACCCCATAGCAGCCCTGCGAATTAACACCAACGAATCTGTGCTCTACCCGCCCCCCAACCAACCAATGTGGGCAAGGGTATCAACAAAAAATGGCAATCAGTAGATCTAGAAGCCCGCATGTTAGAACGGGGACTGGGGTTCGTATGCGAAGATGATGCCCTTAATGCGAGCAGTGTTTGCTTTGATACCAAAAAGAGTGTGTGCCATTTTGGGATCAATCCACAGAGTAATAATAAAACCGCATTAGTTTATGTAGGGAAAGGAGGCGTGTGTTTTAGAACAATGTATAAATACACAGTTACACATTTAAGACAATGTGTAAATATACATTGTGTGAAATTAGTGAAATTTATAACCAGACCGTGTTTCTCAACTCTAATACGTATGCTTGCAATGTAGTTATTATTAGAGGCCGAGATTTTGTGTACAAGCCACCTGTGTTTACCAGTAAATTGTTAATTAGAAACTATACCCTATATCATGGCATAAATCCAGCCCCAATCAGTATGGATTTGTTGCTTGTAAAAGAGATATTAGCTATATCATGGCATAAATCCAGCCCCAATCAGTATGGATTTGTTGCTTGTAAAAGAGATATTAGAGCATGCAAAGTTACAACAGCTGTTAGAAAGTGCTAAGGCAGAGGCTAAAAAATCGTAATGACTGTGCATCATGATAGCAACTTGCTACTGGATAAGGCAGGGAAGACACTACCTTGACGACCAACTGAAGAGCCTGGTTCTGGATATGCACCTCCTACCATAGTCAAGGGCAAGACTAGGTTGGCCTGCGTGTTTGCCTCCAAGAAGAACCTCGAGCTCTGCTGTTGGTTGCAAGCCATTAGGCGTTGAGTGGTAGGGACGCATGCCATGCCAGACCTTGATGCGAATGATGGCCACCTCTCTCTCTGAGGGCCGTCTAGGAGGTGAGTGTATGCCAAGTGGCCTGCTGTTGACATGAGTGACAGTTAGCATAAGTAACTGGTGATTGAACATCTCGCCCCCTAAACATGCTGCTCTCGTGTGATTTAAGGCTTCTTAAACAGAGCAGAAAAGGCCTAAGGAAAGCCAAGGACCGTGTCTTTAGAAGGAAATAGAAAAGGAATTTAACATTGTCTTGCTCATGAATCCCAGACAAGAAAATGGGAACATGTCCCCGCAATGAAATGTTATTTGCGGGAATAACTAGATGGTAAAAAAAAAAAAAAATCACACAAAGTGCATTGTTGAATGCTCAGCCATGGTATAGGATTTTGTCTTGCAGAATGTGCTCAGCTTGATCTAGCTATTTACCGCCACAGCTCCTTCAGAAAATGATATTATCCACGACACCTGCTCTGAAAAGCCAGCTGTTGTGAATGGACTTTCTCTTTGTGTTTAGACTGTTGGACTCCCAATTATCCTCCTTATCATTGTTATTCCTTGTTTAGTTGTTATTCCTTGCCACACTCTTAGGAGAGCTGTGATTCACCTGTAAGTCAAAGGGACCAAATACAGTGCTAGGGCATGAACCCCAGGCCCAGGTAAGAGTTAACATACAGCTGAATACAGCTCTGCCTTTGTAGGCTTATGCTAACTGGCGCGCAGGCCTGCCAGACTGCTTATGCCACCCTGCACAGTTGGGCGCACCTTACCCCAAGGCCTCTGGAACTCCAGCAGATCAATCTGCTGGGGTCCTTGCGAATGGATTACTGTGTATATTTCATCTATTCTGGTAAAAAACAGTCTCAAGTCCAGAACGTTAATTCGTCACTGCCTGCCTATCAAAACAACACTATTTAGTGTTGTTTTGCACAATCATGCAAGTGAAAATGCATTGTTATCAACTAAGGCCCCGATAGCCCTAGCGCCTGGGGTATTTCTAATCTGTGGCAATAGAGCATGGGGTACTCTCCCCTCCCACTTGTATGGAGGGCCTTGTAGTCTGGGGTGCTTGACACTTCTGACGCCAAACATACCCATGATATTAAATCATACAAAGATGCATCACTACCACAGGGCAAAGAGATGGGCACATGCATTTAATGACCAGTGTAGCGACAAAGTAACGTCCTGGAACCCTGGTGAAATAATGGCTGCATCTGTTTTTGCGCCAGGTGTTGCCGCTGCGGCTGCTCATAATCACCTCGCTAAGCTGGGATGCTGGCTTGCTAAACAAAATAACGCAGCATCGCTGGCCTATTAAGGGATGTGGACTCAGTCCCACATGCCACTCTGCAAAATAGGTTGGCTATTGACTTTCTGCTTTTAGCTCAAGGACATGGGTGTGAGGATTTTGACGGCCTGTGCTGCATGAGCCTATCTGATCACTCAAAGTCGATCCACAAAAGCATCCAAGAGCTGCAACAGCTAAGGAACAGGCTCAGAATAATGGGCGAGTGGAACCCCTTTGAGGGACTCTTCCCTGATTTGAGCCCTTGGCTAAAAAGACTGTTGGTTGTTGCTGCAATGCTATTCTTCATCTTTTTCGGGATTATGCTTTGTGTTCCATGCTTGTTAAAGTCAATGCAATCCGTTGTTAAACGCGCTCTGAAGCAAGTACTGCCAGTGCGAGTGCAAAACAAAAAAGGGGAGGATATGGGAGAAGACGCTGAAGTGGCCAGCCTCTTAACCCTGATACTGCGTAGGCCCTGGTCCAGCGAGCAAGGCCTGAGAACTGAGAAACCATGGGAGTAGACATGACAAACTGAACAGCCTTTCGCTTAGCCATGTAGTGGCTAAACAAATAGCCACTATAGTGGAGGAGATGGAGGATAGTGATGGAGAATGATCTTTGGCCTTTGAAGATGAGTTATCAAATATCTGTTAGAGAAAGGAACCTTTCTACAACAGGTAAATGTGTGTGTTCCTCCCAAGCATGTCATTTGAGGAAGTACTGGAAGAAGAGCCCTGGAAGGAGCTGGAGCTGATTCTGTGACCCCAAGGGCTTTGCAATGGCAGGAGATGTGTTTGGGTGGGCACTAGCCCATGGGGGAGGCCCATGGCATTTATAAGCAGAAGAGCAGGCTCTTTCCATGTTCCATGCCCTTGGACACACTTTTGAATCCATCTTCTAAAGAAGTGCCAGACTTCAGGCACATCACAGAGGTGATCCGCTTTTGTTATAGGAAATGTTATTCTGAAGGCCAAGACTGGCATAAGGGTGCCCAGTGCCTGCTTCTGCCTGTGCTGCCAGGACACAAGCACTTGGAAACACAACACTTTCACCATCAGGTTATGAGAACTCCTTGGCCATATTCACACAATAGAGCACAGAAGCGCAGCATGGAAAGGAAGAGAACAACTCTAAAAAGAGAAAGTCCTACTGCTCTGTTGGGGGATGTCTCCAGGAAAGCTGCAGCCCTCATGGGAAAGCTGCAGTGGGGAAATGCCTGCTGCGATGCTGTGGGGATGATACTGTCAAGCATGGGGTCTGTCCCCACAAGCTGCTGCCTGAATCCCCTCCCCTCCACTTGTAGTGCTGGAGCTCTGCAGGGGGAAGGGACAAGCCCACGATGACACCTGGCAGTCACCCTTGCAGGAGAGGGGTGGGAGATGTCACCCTGACTGTATACAAGGGAGCTGAGCTCTCCTAATGACTCGCCTAACATGAACTGTGATCTCACCTCCTCTGTACTCCTCGGAGCCTGGCTCTGTGCCCCTGAGCTCCCTAGATGTCAGTGCTAGAAGAAGCACTGCAAGGGGAAACTCTCCTCACGGTACAGGGGGCATCCTAGGGAGCTGGAGCAGTGGGCTCTGAGGTTCTCCCCCTCTCTGTTGGAGAAGGGAGAAGAAGCCTGGCTTTGACATGGTCGGAGCTCCTTGTTCCTCATGCTGTAGATGAGGCCACTCACTGTTGGAGGTCACCAAGGAGGACACCTGAATAGAGACTGTTTGGAGTTTCCCTAAAGGCAATGGTGGAATTCAACTGTCTAATCGCAGACAGGAAAACCTGACAAAACCTAGGATCTCTATCCATCCCAAAAGGAAAAGTTTTCCTATAGATCCTGATTTTGCAGTTGTGCCAGAAAGTCCGGGCATCTGACACAGTCCTACTTCAATATCTCTGAATCAGGTGCCTACACTGAGTTACATTAGCAATGTGCACTCTCAACATCTCCATGTGTCCCAGCTTCACTGTGAGTGATGCTCTACTAGTAGTGGGCACCTAGTGCCATTTCAGATAACCAAGGAAGTTCCGCATCTGGCCCCCGTCTGGTGCTCTAAAAGAATTTGGGTATCACACTTGTTCCATCAGAGCAATAGACACTAACTCATGCCTTGGACCACTTCTGTCCGAGTGTCACCAGGTAACTGACTCCCACTGTCCAGCTGAGGTGCTTACAGCAGGTGCTTAGAAGGCAAGCTCCCAGGCAGACATTGGTGTAGTTCAGCCTTTAGCTTGGGCAAGGGGAATCTTGTGACCTCCATTTTTGTGGACTTTTGGGAAAGGAACTTAATCCTTCTGCAGTCCATGGGCTTCTAAATCAGCATAAGATGCCCAGATTGCCTCATCTGAACCGATATCTAAAACATGGTTAAATTAACTCCGTTCTTGTCCCGGTCTCAGTGTCCTGCCTAGCTAAGAGATGTGATTCGGGGCTTCCACAGTGGGACATTTCCAAATTTCATAGTCATTGTCTGATGAAAGAATTTGTACTGTTGGAATCCATTTCACTGCACTCTTTAGTTAAAGAAAGGAGGTGATTATTTTAGTTGATTGCAGCGAACATTTCCCAGGAGGAGGGAGCACAAGGGACAGAGCAATTGATGAGTTCAGCTGGGCTTCTGCTCCTGAGCAGGGCCAGGCTCCTGGGACAGAGGCAGCTGTGGCAACCAGGCAGTACTGCCCAGAGACAGCCGAGTGCAGGAGCAGCTCCTGTGCCAAGAGCAGCAGGGCTCCGGGCACTGCCTGCTGCTGTGGAAAGCAGAGGAGAGAAGGCAGTGAGAGGGGAACGACAGTGTCTTGTCCCTGTCACTGCTCAAAGATCCCATGTCACACTCTGGGTGCTCAGTTTTGCCCTACAGAAACCTCTGGCAATGTCCAGGGCCAGCTCTGCGGTTGCAGGTTGGAATGAGCAGGTCACATAAAGTCCTAGGATGCTGCAAAGAAGATGCTGATGCTGCTTTTAGACTAAAGTGGGGATGAAGCAGCTCACTGACGTTTCTCACAGACCTATTATTCTCTCAGAGTGAAGGTTTACAACTCCCAGCTCATTGCCAAAACAGAAAACTTGTTCCTTCATTCTCCCTGTCAAAATTAGGAAAGCGAAAGTGCAGAGACCTGAAGGAAAGCTCCTTCTCCTTCAAGCAGCTCTTCTCTTGCTTTTGCTCTTGAAAGGACCCCTCAGATATGTCCTGTGCATGTGCTGGAGCTGTGAGCAGCACCTGACCCCTGCAGCACCTCTCAAAGGCAGAAAGAACCTGCCCTGCCATGGATCTCTCTTCCTGCCCAAAGCTTCTCCCCACAGGACCAGAGGGAGCTCCCTGGAGAGGCTGTGTGCTGACCCTCACAGATGGCAGAGTCACTGCCCTGGGCAAACAGCACCATGAGGTACAGGGACACTGCTCTGAATCACAGCCCCAGGCAGACCTTTACAGCCCTACAGCCATGTGTTCAAGTGCCATACCCAAGAGAAGCATACCCTGATCCTCTGATCATGCGTCAGGGAATCCCTGCTCTGAAGCATCTCCTCCTCCTGCTATGTCCTGCTTACTCCAGGAAAGAGACCATTAAAAATCCTATGAGCCATGTTTTGGCTGGGATGCAGATACCCCCTCCAGGAACCTCAGCAGCATTGCCCTACAGACAGAGACTCACTGTTTCAAGGGCTGTGAAGATTTCCCCCACAATGAGCTCTGCTCCCGCTCCACACTGCTGTTCACCTCTCACTGCCTTCTCTCCTCCCCTGTCTGTAGCAGCAGGCAGTGCCCACAGCCCTGCTGCTCTTGGCACAGGAGCTGCTCCTGCACTCGGCTGTCTCTGGGCGGTACTACCTGGTTGCCACAGCTGCCTCTGTCCCAGGAGCCTGGCCCTGCTCAGGAGCAGAGGCCCAGCTGAACTCATCAATTGCTCTGTCCCTTGTGCTCCCTCCTCCTGGGGAATGTTCCCTCAAGAAAACTAAAATAATCATCTATTTTCCTTTCCCGTGAGTGGAGAGGGATTCCAACATTGCCATTTATTTCATCAGAGGATGAGGAGCTATGAAGTTTGTGAATGTCCTGCTCTGGAAGAATAATTTCCATCTCTCAGCCAGACAGGGATGCCTAGAGGTGACAAAAGCCAACTCACTGAGTGTTTCAGGTTTTAATTAGGATTAATCAATCTGAGAATTACAGAATTCAGACCCCCAGGCCTGGGTCTGAAGTGATATTCAGATTATTCTTGTAAATTCCACAGACATGCTATGGGTGGGATTCCCCTTGTCAAAAACAAAGTGAGCACAACACAGAGGTGTGCATGTGTGCTCTAAGATCCCACTATGATCATTGGAGATGGAAGAGTCAGTTGCTTACACACAGATATCTAGTGACAGCTGAAGAGACAGATGTGCTCCAAGGCAGATATGCCACACACAGATGTGGTGTCAGTGTCTGCTTGCTCTGATGCAGGAACTGGGGGACCTGCATCATCCTAGAGGATGAGGTGAGGGTCAGGTGGGGAATTGTCTTGGCTATCTGAAATGACCTCCTGGTGCCAAACACAACTAGAGCCCCACTCACTCCAGCTGAGGCATAGGAAGATTCCAGTATTAACCAGGAGCTCTTGTAATTCCGTGCAGACACTTCATTTGATGGCGTTGAAAAGAGCTGGAAGAGCTTTGTCAGATGCCTGGGTTGTCCAGCTCAGGCATAGGTCTCCAGCACACTGGACCTACAGGGAAACTATCCCTGCCAACAGGGAGTGTGTGGAGGCATAGTACCTGGTCAGTAGATAATAGATGCCTTGTTAATAGTTAATCACAAGAATGCCTTAGTAGTGCACGGTTGATGGGCTGACCCGCAAGGACTAATGTCTTATCAGCAAAGAGCAAAGCAGGAAAAGGAGGAGGACTACAATCGCATGTGGAATGTCTTGTCAGCAGATGAGGAACAAAGCAAGGAGAAGAAGATAACCACAACTGCATGGCTGGCAAGATGCTGATTGGTTGTAATCTTTGCAACACTTGTGTTAGAAGGGTATAAAAGAAGTTGGTTTGAGAATAAAGTTGTCTCACTCTGCATCCCAGACTGAGTCCGTTCTTTCGCAAGGTGCAACAAATGGCGCCCAATGTGGGGCTCGAAGACTAGCTGTCTCTCCGGTTGCACCGCCCAGCTGAACTCCCGGGATTCACACTGAAAGGAAGCGTAAGGATCACGCTGAAAGGAAGCGTCCTTTGTGCGCACACCAACACCTCTTGAAAGGAAAGAGGTAAGCAGCTCGGGACTATGGGGTTACACTTAACGAAGGAACAAAAAGATGTTTTAGAAGTCTTTTCTAAGATCTTAAAATAACAGGGCAAGAAATTAGATGAAGAAGACCTACAAAAGGTTCTTGCATGGGCCTCTAAAAACGATCCCTCCGTGAACAGTAAGAACATATTTGATATGGAGAAGTGGGACCAAATTGGGGTCCGATTATGGGACTGTGCCACTCGCGGTGATAAGGCTGCTGCTGGCCTGTTGCCACAATGGCGAGTTGTATTTGAAACGCTGAAATCTCACAGTGGGTCGCAGTTGAACACAAATGACGGAGTCGGGGCTCCTGCCATCCCCTCCGCGCCTCCATTACCTCAATCATGTCCTCATGAGAATCAGAAAAGAAAATGCGCTGCAAAAGCCTTCACGGTACAGTCACCTGATGATCAGGACGATGATCCTTTTGACCCGGGTCCTATTAACCCTGAGAAGGAACCAGACTTATACTCCCTGGATCTGCATGATAAATGGGCCTCAGTAAAACGAGGAGCAAAACAGGCGGGGGATGTGGGCATGCTGAAAGCCTTCCCCGTTATCTATGCACCAGACCAGAATCCGCGCTGGGAAGGATTGTCATACAATCTTATTAAGGATGTGTGGCGCACGGTGACAGATCATGGCCTTGGCGCACCATATACCACCCACCTTATACAATCTCTTTGTGATTCTTCGGTTTTTACTCCTCACGATTTTAAAACTCTGTTTCGCCTGATTATGACTGATATGCAATATACGATGTGGGAGTCAAAAATGAGCCAGCTTGCTCAAACACAGGGGGAGGAAAACCAGCGCCAGTCAAAAAGAGGTCCTTTACGGACTGTTACTGTGGACATGCTAATGGGGGAGGGTGACCACAGTGCCACAACAGCACAAGCAGGAATTCCCCCTGAGGGCCTGCAGCAAGTTAAGGCACTTGCTCTCCGCACCCTTAAGGCCGTTCCGGAGACTGGTAAACAACGACAGCCTTTTGCTACCATAAGACAAGATGCGAATGAGCCTTACATGAAGTTTTTAGATAGGCTTAATGAGGCTCTGGAGAAGCAAATTGATAATGAACAAGCACGAAGCTACATTTTTAAACAACTAGCAATTGAGAATGCTAACCCTGATTGCCAGAGAGTTTTGCGAACACTAAAGGATCCTACTATTGATGACATGCTGAAGGCATGCATTAACGTCGGCTCTAAACTGTATGAATGCTCTCTGATGGCCGAGGCATTTGCAACAATGTCTATGAAAAATCCATGCTTTGCTTGTGGCCAATTTGGTCATATCCGTAAATACTGTCCAAAAACGCAAGCAAACAGAGGAGCGCCTGGAATATGTCCGCGCTGTCACAAAGGACGACACTATGTTAATCAGTGTCGATCAAAATTTGATAAGGAAGGTCGACCGCTAGCCCCTTCGGGAAACTTCAAGCGCAACGCGGCAAGGGGTCGCGCCATGACAGCAAATCACCCCTCAGAGCGACCTCACCGGGAAGCAGCGGCCACCTGTGCGCCAGCACAGGCGGCAGCGCAGGTGTGGACCTGGCCACCACAATAGAAGTGCTAATTACTGATACATCAGTTGTGCTAATTCCAACTGGTGTCCATGGCCCCCTGGGGCGAGGAATGGCAGCACTATTGATTGGGCGATCTTCAACAACGAGACAAGGGCTGTTTGTGTTACCTGCAGTTATCAATGCAGATTTCAAAGGAGAAATAAAGATAATGGTATGGACTCCGATACCACCCTGTACTGTGCCAGCGGGGAGCCGAATAGCACAATTAGTATACTTTTTACCACAGACACCAAATGCTGCAAAAACTAAACGCGGCATAGGCTCTTTTGGGTCCACGGGACAACCAGAGATTTTCTGGACTCAACAGATAACTATGAATCGCCCACAGATATCCTGTACACTACAATCAGGAGTGATAAAGTTTAATGCACAAGGAATTTTAGATAGCGGAGCGGACGTTACAGTCATCGCTGCCTCGCAATGGCCAAACAGTTTGCCCCTAGTGAATGCGCATACATTGCTTTCGGGAATTGGTGGGCAGAGTACCCCAATGCAAAGCGAAAGCCTGATAAATATTATTGGTCCGGAAGGGAGAACCGCAACCATTAGACCATTTATGTTGCCTGGATCCGTTACCCTGTGGGGGAGAGACTGTTTGAGTCAATGGGGCATGCAGTTAAGTACGGATTTTTCTTAGGGGCTACTATCCAGCAGCAGGTCCAACCCTTGATCTGGAAAACAGACAAGCCAGTATGGGTGGATCAGTGGCCCCTTCCACGAAATAAACTGGTGCAGTTACAGAAGTTAGTAGAGGAACAATTGCAAGCTGGACATATAGTTCCTACTACAAGCCCCTAGAATACACCAGTTTTTGTAATTCAAAAGAAAAATAATTCCTGGAGATTGTTACATGACCTTAGAAAAATCAATGAGGTCATTGAAGATATGGGAGCCTTACAGCCTGGACTCCCTTCTCCAGCGATGTTACATCAAACATGGACTTTGATCGTAATAGATTTTAAAGACTGTTTCTTTACCATTCCACTTGCACCACAGGATGCACCTCGGTTTGCATTTTCTGTACCTTCCATCAATGCTATGGAACCCCATAACAGATATCATTGGAAAGTTTTGCCACAAGGCATGAAAAATAGTCCTACATTATGTCAACAATTTGTGGCAGCAGTCTTAAGTCCAGTACGGAAGTATTTCAACAACGTCCTCATCTATCACTATATGGATGACATATTGATTGCTGCAGAACAAAAGGAAACGGCACAAGAGGCTCTGTGTCAGATTACACGAGCAGCATCGGCTACAAGATTAAAAATTGCAGAGGATAAAGTGCAGGAAACTCCGCCTTGGCGATATTTAGGATGGAGAATTTCTGATCATCAGATTCGACCACAATTATTGACTCTAAAGACAGACATAAAAACTTTAAATGGTCTTCAAAAACTTTTGGGAACTATTAACTGGATCCGTCCCTCCCTAGGGCTTTCCACGGAGGAATTACATCCTCTATTTAAGCTTTTAGAAGGAGATACGAGTTTGACATCCCCAAGGAAGCTTACCCCTCCCACGCAAGCTGCACTTGACAAAGTTGTGAACAAATTAACCACTCAGACTGTTCACAGACGAAAGCAGAACTATCCTGTCAGCCTTTTTGTCTTTTATTCTAGCTTCCAACCTTATGGCCTATTAGCACAATGGATACCACAGGACGCATGTCCGTTAATAATCTTAGAATGGGTGTTTCTACCTCATAATTTTGGCAAAACTGTCACCACTGCTATTGATATGATCGCAATGGTTATTCAAAAAGGAAGAGAGTGTTTGATGTTTCTAGATGGCACAGAGCCTGATATTATTTATTTACCGCTCAGTACAAAACAATTAACCTTTCTGACTCACTAGTCTTTTGTTTTTCAGTGTGCCTTGGCAGATTATCCAGGACAAATAAGTATCCACTTTCCAGGACATAAAATCATACAGTCTTTTAACTCTCTTTCTCTATGTTAATTATGTTAGCATGCTTCACTTCAAAATAGAGCTGCTATAGACTTTTTGTTATTAGCACAAGGCCATGGGTGTCAGGATTTTGATGGACTCTGTTGCATGAATTTATCTGACCATTCGGAATCCATCCATAAAAACATTGAAAATTTACAAAAAGGAGTGCAGAAGTTACGTCAAGACGATGGTTTCAATATTTTTGGGAATCTTTTGGGGAATTTAGGATTAGCTGTGTGGATTAAGGGAACATTGCAAATAGGTTTGCTGTGCTTGATAATCTTTGTTTGCCTTTTAATTTCTATCCCATGTTTGTTAAAAACAATTCAGTGTTTAATAGACCGTGCCTTGAAACAAGCATTCTTCATAAATAAAGAAGGGGGAGATTGGGGGATCTCAAGGACAGACTCGAGAGTGTTGGTGGAGAGACCTTGGGAAAAGGACACTGTTATGCTTGTTGGAATCAAACCATGGGAGTAAATGCAACAAACAAAACAATCTTTTGCTTAGCTATATTAACGCAAAGTTTCTAATTGTTGTACTGCCTGTATTTTGTACTGACTGTATTTTGCTTATTGTTAGTGTATCTATCTGCTTTGATTCTTATTATGTGTTCAGTGATTGATTGATTGATCATTTAACTAAGTCATGGCTGTTCAACTAAAAACAAATAAAGAAGGGGGAGATGTGGAGGCATAGTACCTGGTCAGTAGATAATAGATGCCTTATTAATAGTTAATCACAAGAATGCCTTAGTAGTGCACGGTTGATGGGCTGACCCGCAAGGACTAATGTCTTATCAGCAAAGAGCAAAGCAGGAAAAGGAGGAGGACTACAATCGCATGTGGAATGTCTTGTCAGCAGATGAGGAACAAAGCAAGGAGAAGAAGATAACCACAGCTGCATGGCTGGCAAGATGCTGATTGGTTGTAATCTTTGCAACACTTGTGTTAGAAAGGTATAAAAGAAGTTGGTTTGAGAATAAAGTTGTCTCACTCTGCATCCCAGACTGAGTCCGTTCTTTCGCAAGGTGCAACAGGAGTGCTAGCTGGGCACCTTTTGTGGCTCTGCTGAGAAGCAGAGCACTAAAGCACATTGCCAGCATTCCTTTTGGCAGCAAAACACAATCAACCCTCTGTCTCATCCCAACCACAAAGTATGCCCACCATGAGTGTTTGCACTGCTTCACACTTCCTTTGGCATGCTCTTTGCAACCTCACTTCAACTGGGGCTCTGCGCTTCTTCCATCTCCTATCTCCATGCTATCACTAAAGCACACTTCCTGCATTTCTTTCGGCGGGAAAACACCAAGGACCCTACTTCTCAGCAGAGAAACAAAGCTGCCCAGCATGAGTGTTGGCACTGCTTCACACTTCCCTTGGCATGCACTTTATGCCTCACTCCAAATGGGGCTCTGCGCTTCTTCCATCTCTGAACTCCATGCTATCACTAAAGAACACTTGCTGCATATCTTTCAGCGGGCAAACACCAATGACCCTGCTTCTCAGAAGAAACACAAAAGGTGCCCAGCATGAGTCTTGGCACTGCTTCACACTTCCCTTAGAATGCTCTTTACAGCCTCACTCCAAATGGGGCTCTGTGTTTCTTCCATCTCCTAACTCCATGCTATCACTAAAGCACACTTGCTGCATTCCTTTTGGTAGGAAAACAGAATAAATCCTGGTTCTCATCCGAACCACAAAGTGTACCCAGCATGAGTTTTGGCATTGCTTCACACTTCCCTTGGCATGCTCTTTACAGCCACACTCCAAACAGGGCTCTGCGCTTCTTCCATCTCCTAACTTCATGCTATCACTAAAGTATACTTCCTGCATTTCTTTCAGCAAGAAAATACCAACGACCCTGTTTCTGAGCCGAGCCACAAAAGGAGCCCAGCATGAGTCTTGGCACGGCTTCACACTTCCCTTGGCATGCTCTTTACAGACTCACTCCAAATGGGGCTCTGCGCTGCTTCCATCTCCTATCTCCATGCTATCACTAAAGCATACTTCCTGCATTTCCTTCACTAGGAAAACACCAGCGAACCTGTTTCTGAGCCAAGCCACAAAGTGTGCCCAGGCAGGAGTCTTGGCACTGCTTCACACTTCCCTTGGCATGCTCTTTACAGCCTCACTCCAAATGGGACTCTGAGCTTCTTCCATCTCAGAACTCCATGCTAACACTAAAGCACACTACCAGCATTGCTTTCGGCAGCAAAACAGAACCAAGCCTTTTTCTCATCCCACCCACAAAGTGTGCCCCTCACGAGTCTTGGCACTGCTTCACCCTTCCCTTGGCATACTGTTTACAGCCGCACTCCAAATGGGGCTCTGCGCTTCTTCCATCTCCTAACTCCCTGCTATCACTAAAGCACACTTCCTGCACTTCCTTCACCAGGAAAACACCAGCGAAACTGTTTCTGAGCCGAGCCACGAAGTGTAGGAGAAAGGGAGACTGCGACACCATATGGTCATCGACAAGACTCATTTATTGAACATTCAGTGTGCACTCTTATACACAACTTAATTAGGTTCATGCATATTGCAAAGCTTGAGCTCAGGATAGGTTAGCTCTTATTTGCGTCAACGAAATTCTATGCAAGATTTCCCCGTACACGCGAGCGCTTCTTTACAATGATTGGTCAAGACCCCGCGTCCATGCGTCTAACTATACAGTGTGATAGGCTAACTAACAGAGGCTAACTAACAGTGCCCACGTGTCCTCACATTTAACGACCGTCCCCCTCTACTTGTTTGTCTCAACTCTTTGCCTCCTTATCTGACTCTCCGCAAGATCTCCTTATCTCTTAGTCAGCAGTCCTTCCACCCTTTCAGCTAGGCCTGGCGCCCTTCTGCCCTTATCTGGCTTGCTCACAGCATGACCACTGGCCTTCAGGAATCCCACAATTCCCCCTTCTTGTTTTTGAGCAAGCCAGGATTCTTGATGGTTCACCCAAAATATGTCTTTGATCGCCTTGTCTACCGTCTGTCTCAGACACTTAATCAGGCAGGGAACGACCACCAAAATGCACAAGATTAGTAGAATCATCAAACCCGTTTTGCTCAGTGATTGTAGCCAGCCAAACCTTCTTTACAGCATTCTCAATCATATTTGATACACATTTCAATAAGCAAGGCACAACTAGTAGAATGCAACATAGGATCAACAACACCATCCCAACACTTAATACCTAACACCGGTGCATCGAGTTGATCTGCTGTTCCACAAAGCCAATAACTCTTGATTTGGTTATAATTAACAATCTGCCTAAAAAGCATAACATATCCATTAGCGCTAAAAGCAGCATTAACCCCTATAATAGCGTTAAAAGCAATACTACCTCCTAAAAGCTACAACATACAGCTAATAACAACAGTAACACTTCTTCCTCCCATGTTTTCCTTCTGCAGGCTCACACTTTCCACAGCTAGGGTACTGGTTGCTTGCCTGCTACATCTGATCTAGGCGAGTTTGCTTCCAGCCAAGGTCTCACCCATTTCGCTGGCACCCATCTGGTTCCAATATCTATAAATCAAAAAATTAAAAAAATTCCCAATTCTCCCCCTTTTTTTTGTTTTTTTTTTGTTTTTGTTTTTGTTTTGTTTTGTAGCCAGTATTTCAGCTTTTGGTTCTTCATTCTTCCGGTATCAAACCGGTTCCTGTTTGCCTTTGTTTTGTGCAGCTGCATCAACTTCTTTATCTCAAGGAAACTCTGTCCTTTGTCTTACTTAAGCCCTCCGTATCAGCTCTGCCTGGCTATGTCCTTTTTCCATTAACCAGGTTTGAACAATGCTCTCTACACTTCCCCCGTTTTCTTTTTGGGCTACTAATCTTGTATTCCACTCTTGATTAACTATTCGCGTAAGCATGTTTTGCAAGCATTTAAAGATACATGGTACAAGAAGCAAAATTGCAATAAACACAATCCCTATGGTAATTAAGTGTTGCACAATTGATGTTAGCCATGGGCCCAAACCGAGACCTTTTATCCAGTTGTCAAGGCCGAATCCTGTATTGTGCTGTAAATGTGTAGTCAATTCATGCAATTGTTCCAATTGCTTATGTATGGAATTTGAATGATCAGAAAGGTTCATACAGCACATTCCCTCTAGTTCCTCGCAACCATGACCGTGTGCTAATAATAGGACTTAGTCAGTCCTCTCTGCTGATATATATTATACAATAAAGATCTAAAGACTACACATACAAACAGCAAAAACATAGTTTCTGTCGAGTGGCACGACCTCACGTAGCTGTGCACTTCACTAGTGAGTTCCACTGTCTCAATTGCCAAAGCCGATCCTTGTCGCCAATTAGGTGTGAATGGGCTTGGGATTTGGCAATAATCACCCAAAACAATGTGGCTACTGCGAGCCTCTATTCAGGTGAAAGCACCTTTAATAAGCAATGTATGAATAATTACTCTTGAGGTAATACTTGTCCGCAGGATACTGAGACTGAACATCTTCTCGAGTTGGCAGATGAGAGGGTTGCTGACAGACTCCTAACTCGGCGGGCGTCCCCGCAGAGGCAACGTGGGTCTCAGTGTTAGGAGTCTCACCCCCCCCTCTCTCCGCACTGTCTGTTTATGCCCGGTGCATCCTGCCACGTAGGGCCAGTACGTGCCAGCAGGCAGACCAGGGGGCGGACAAACTCCGCCTTCAGTCACATAACCTTCCCTCCTGGGTGCACAAGTGCACATACCAGTAAGTGGTCCCAGCTGTCAGTCTGAGGCTCCTGCCTTCCTCATCTTCCTCCCTCTCAGGTGTTTGACCTTCAAACTAGTTTAGAGGATGTTTGCAGTTCCCGGGCAGGCAAACATCTTCTTTCTCAAGATCCCATTATGACTCTACAGATCATACAAATTTCCTCCTTTCAACCATACCTCGTGTCAGCATCATTATACAAAGGACACAACACATAATACAGACGAACATAGCAAACAGAAATAATAGCCCTAATAACGGTTTCTGTCCTCACTTAAAGCATTACAATTCTTCAACCCCCACTTTAAAAGACAGATCAAATTCCCCTGCACCTCCCCCCTGGCTGTTGTCAAGCCATCAGCAACGTAAGTTTCCTTGATCTCATTCGCCTTCTCTTCCCCGGCCCCCTTCTCTAATTTTTCAAGGCGATTCAACAAGTCCTGGACCCAGCCGGGCTGTTCCTCAGGCTCGACAGGGGGTCTGGAAGTGGGGGCGCAGATGGTGCAGGTGCTGCAGGTGCAGGTCGGGGGGTTTTGGCGATGGATCTCCAAACACCAGCGGTTGTCGGTGGCGTGGCAGTCCCGGTCCTAAAGTGCTTGCAAAGGCTGCCGTGACTCCGGCGGCCACTTTGCTTTTTGCTTTCACATCGGATTTGAATACTAGGTGGGGCTCGGCTTTGAACCCATTCTCTCTGCACCAGATCAAAAGCTTGCAGAGGGCCTGCTCATCAGTAGCTTGCTCCAGGGATTGCACGAGCCTATTCACCAAATTTCCGTAGGACTTCCACAATCCCTGCTTCACCATGGTAAGTGATGGGGCCTTTCGTTCTGACAGCACTAAAAACAGCGCCTGCTGCGCGACATTTTGCCACGTGTCCTTTCTCTCCCTTACTCTTTCTTTGATCAAATCCCCGTCACTGCCCTCCCAAGGGTCCGTTATTGAGGCTGAAGACTGGGGGTCCCCCGATTGCTCCTTTTGCTGCAGCTCTTCTGGAGGGGCAGCGCTAGTTTCAGGTGGCGGTGGTGCCGTAGGTAGCATTACTCTAGTCACGGAAGGAGCTCGTGGCTGATAGCCCCCCTCTGGGTACTGCAAATTTTTCTTATGAGCTTCAATCGCCTGATCTGTGGCCTTTTTCTCTGCCACCCGTTGTAGTAGAGTATTGTGTACCACCCTCCACAGCTTCCCTAGCTTTTTAGCTGTCTTATCATCATCTATAGTTGCTTCCCATAGTTTATCACCCAGTTTCCGCCACTCCGATAATTCATGTACCGTATGTGGGACAATAAAGCAACCTTTTGCATACCCCCATGCTAACAATCCTGGTAATTCTTTCTTTAAGTCAATTCCCTGTACGTTACATTGTTGTAAGGTACGGGTAAATAATTCATACGCCACTTGCCTATCCATTCCTGACGTCAGCGCGCTGTTGCAGCTCTCCAGGCTCCGGTGGCGCGTATGGCCCGAAACCATCTATATGATCTTCGGGGGTGCCGTCCTTCCAGCGTTTGCTCGGCGGATTTGCACCGTCCTGGCTGCAGAGGACCCAACTCCTACTTTCTCCACCGTGGTGCGTCCTTCTCCCGATTTCTTTTCTGTCCGAGAGAGGATTGCCCTTCGTTGCATCACGTCAGGGTCACCATTTGTAGGAGAAAGGGAGACTGCGACACCATATGGTCATCGACAAGACTCGTTTATTGAACATTCAGTGTGCACTCTTATACACAACTTAATTAGGTTCATGCATATTGCAAAGCTTGAGCTCAGGATAGGTTAGCTCTTATTTGCGTCAACGAAATTCTATGCAAGATTTCCCCGTACACGCGAGCGCTTCTTTACAATGATTGGTCAAGACCCCGCGTCCATGCGTCTAACTATACAGTGTGATAGGCTAACTAACAGAGGCTAACTAACAGTGCCCACGTGTCCTCACATTTAACGACCGTCCCCCTCTACTTGTTTGTCTCAACTCTTTGCCTCCTTATCTGACTCTCCACAAGATCTCCTTATCTCTTAGTCAGCAGTCCTTCCACCCTTTCAGCTAGGCCTGGTGCCCTTCTGCCCTTATCTGGCTTGCTCACAGCATGACCACTGGCCTTCAGGAATCCCACAACAAAGTGTGCCCAGCATGAGTCTTGGCACTGCTTCACATTTCTCTTGGTTTGCTCTTTACAGCCTCACTGCAAATGGGACTCTGTGCTTCTTCCATCTCAGAACTCCATGTTAACACTAAAGCACAGTTCCAGCATTGCTTTCGGCAGCAAAACAGAACAAAGCCTTTTTCTAATCCCACCCACAAAGTGTGCCCAGCATGAGTCTTGGCACTGCTTCACACTTCCCTTGGCATACTCTTTACACCCACACTCCAAATGGGGCTCTGCGCTTCTTCGATCTCCTAACTCCATGCTATCACTAAAGTACACTTCCTGCATTTCTTTCAGCGGGAAAACAGCAACAACCCTGTTTCTGAGCTGAGCCACAAAGTGTGCCTAGCATGAGTATTGGCACTGCTTCACCCTTCCCTTGGCATGCTCTTTACAGCCTCACTCCAAATGGGGCTCTGTGCTTCTTCCATCTCCGAACTCCATGCTAACACTAAAGCACACTTCCAGCATTCCTTTCGGCAGCAAAACAGAATCAACCCTGTTTCTAATCCCAACGACACTGTATGCCCAGCATGAGTCTTGGTACTTCTGCACACTTCCCTTGGCATGCTCTTTACAGTCTCACTTGAAATGGGGCCCTGTGCGTCTTCCATGTCCGAATTTCATGCTAACACTAAAGCACACTTTCTGCATTTCTTTCAGCAGGAAAACACCAGCCAACCTGTTTCTGAGCCGAGCCACAAAAGGTGCCCAGCATGAGTCCTGGCACTGCTTCACACTTCCCTTGTCATGCTATTTACAGCCTTACTCCAATGGGTCTCTGTGCTTCTTAGTTCTCCTAACTCCATGCTAACACTAAAGCACACTTCCAGCATTCCTTTCAGTAGCAAAACAAAATCAACGCTGTTTCTAATCCCAACGACAATATATGCCCAGCATGAGTCTTGGCACTGCTTCACACTTCCCTTGGCATGCTCTTTACAGCCTCACTCCAAATGGGGCTCTGCGCTTCTTCCATCGCTGAACTCGATGCCAACACTAAAGCACACTTTCTGCATTTCTTTCAGTGAGAAATCACCAAAGTTACTGTTTATCAACCCAGCCAAAAAGGTGCACAGCATGAGTCTTGGCACTGCTTCACACTTCCCTTGGCATGCTCTTTACAGCCTCACTCCAAATGGGGCTCTGCGCTTCTTCCATCTCTTAACTCCATGCTATCACGAAAGCACACTTCCTGCATTTCTTTCAGTGGGAAAACACCAAAGATACTGTTACTCAACCAAGACACAAAAGGTGCCCAGCATGAGTCTTGGCACTGCTTCACGCTCCCATGGCATGCACTTTATAGGCTCACTCCAAAAGGGGCTCTGCGCTTCTCCTATCTCCTAACTCCATGCTAACACTAAAGCACACTTCCAGCATTCCTTTCGGTAGCAAAAGAGAATCAAGGCTGTTTCTCATCCCACCCACAAAGTGTCCCCAGCATGAGTCTTGGCACTACTTCAAACTTCCCTTGGCATGCTCTTTACAGCCTCACTCCTAATGGAACTCTGTGCTTCTTCCACCTCTGAACTCCATACTAACACTAAAGCACACCTCCAGCATTCCTTTCGGCAGCAAAACAGAATCAACCCTGTTTCTCATCCCATCCACAAAGTGTGCCCAGCATGAGTCTTGGCTCCGCTTCACACTTCCCTTGGCATGCTCTTTACAGCCTCACTCCAAATGGGGCTCTGTGCGTCTTCCATGCCAAATTCCATGCTAACACTAAAGCACACTACCAGCATTCCTTTCGGCAGCAAAACAGAATCAACCATGTTTCTCATCCCACCCACAAAGTGTCCCCAGCATGAGTGTTGGCGCTGCTTCACACTTCCCTTGGCATGCTCTTTACAGCCTCACTCCAAATGGGGCTCTGCACTTCTTCCATCTCCTAACTCCATGCTATCACGAAAACACACTTCCTGCATTTCTTTCAGTGGGAAAACACGAATAACCCCGTTTCTCAGCAGAGACACAAAAGGATTCTAGCATGAGTGTTGGCACTGCTTCACACTTCCCTTGGAATGCTCTTTACAACCTCACTCCAAATGGGGCTCTGCGCTTCTTCCATCTCCTAACTCTCTGGTCTCACTAAAGCACACTTCCTGCATTACTTTCAACAGGAAAACACGAACAACCCTGTTTGTCAGCCAAGACACAAAAGGTGACCAGCATGAGGCTTGGCACTGCTTCACACTTCCCTTGGCATGCTCTTTATACCCTCACTCCAAATGGGCCTCTGTGCTTCTTCCACCTCTGAACTCCATACTAACACTAAAGCACACTTCCAGCATTCCTTTCGGCAGCAAAACAGAATCAACCCTGTTTCTCATCCCAGCCACAAAGTGTGCCCAGCATGAGTCTTGGCACTGTTTCACACTTCCCTTGGCATGCTCTTTACAGCCTCACTCCAAATGCGGCTCTGCGCTTCTTCCATCTCCTAACTCCGTGCTATCCCTAAAGCGTACTTTCGGCATTACTTTCAACGGGAAAACATGAAAAACGCTCTTTCTCAGCCAAGACACAAAAGGTGCCCAGCCAAGGGTGTTGGCACTGCTTCACACTTCCCTTGGCATTCTCTTTACAGCCTCACTCCAAATGGGGCTCTGCGCTTCTTCCATCTCTGAACTCCATGCTATCACTAAAGCACACTTTCTGCATTTCTTTCAGCAGGAAAATACCAGCGAACCTGTTTCTGAGCCGAGACACAAAGTGTGCCCAGCATGAGTCTTGGCTCCGCTTCACACTTCCTTTGGCATGCTCTTAACAGCCTCACTCCAAATGGGGCTCTGTGCGTCTTCCATGCCAAATTCCATGCTAACACTAAAGCACACTACCAGCATTCCTTTCGGCAGCAAAACAGAATCAACCATGTTTCTCATCCCACCCACAAAGTGTGTCCAGCATGAGTGTTGGCGCTGCTTTACACTTCCCTTGGCATGCTCTTTACAGCCTCACTCCAAATGGGGCTCTGTGCTTCTTCCATCTCCTAACTCCATGCTATCACGAAAGCACACTTCCTGCATTTCTTTCAGTGGGAAAACACGAATAACCCCATTTCTCAGCAGAGACACAAAAGGATTCTAGCATGAGTGTTGGCACTGCTTCACACTTCCCTTGGCATGCTCTTTACAGCCTCACTCTAAATGGGCTCTGCGCTTCTTGCATCTCTGAAGTCCATCCTATTACTAAAGTACAATTCCTTCACTTCTCTCAGGGGGAAAACACCAACAACGTTGTTTCTGAACCAAGCCACAAAAGGCGCCCAACCAAGAGTGTTGGCACCGCTTCACACTTCCCTTGGCATGCTCTTTACACCCTCACTCTAAATGGGACAGTGTGCTTCTTCCATCTCTGAACTCCATGCTAAAACTAAAGCACACTTCCAGCATTCCTTTCAGCAGCAAAACAAATTCAACCCTGTTTCTCATCCCACCCACAAAGTGTGCCCAGCATGAGTCTTGGCACTGCTTCACACTTCCCTTTGCCTGCTATTTACAGCCTCACTCCAAATGAGGCTCTGCGCTTCTTCCATCTCCTAACTCCGTGCTATCCCTAAAGCGCACTTTCTGCATTACTTTCAACGGGAAAACATGAAAAACCCTCTTTCTCAGCCAATACACAAAAGGTTCCCAGCCAAGGGTGTTGGCACTACTTCACACTTCCTTTGGCATGCTCTTTACAGCCTCACTCCAAATGGGGCTCTGCGCTTCTTCGACCTCTGAACTCCATGCTATCACTAAAGCACACTTTTAGCATTCCTTTCGGGAGCAAAACAGAATCAAGCCTGTTTCTCATCCCACCCACATAGTGTGCCTATCATGAGTCTTGGCACTGCTTCACACTTCCCTTGGCATGCTCTTTACAGCCTCACTCCAAATGGGGCTCTGCGCTCCTTCCATCTCCTAACTCCATGCTATCACTAAAGTACACTTCCTGCATTTCTTTCAGCGGGAAAAAAAAACAACAACCCTGTTTCTCATCCCAGCCACAAAGTGTGCCCAGAATGAGTCTTGGCACTGCTTCACACTCTGCTTGGCATGCTCTTTACAGCCTCACTCCAAATGGGGCTCTGCGCTTCTTCCATCTCCTAACTCCATGCTATCACTAAAGTGCACTTCCAGCCTTCCTCTCGGGAGCAAAGCAGAATCGACTCTGTTCCTCATCCCACCCACAAAGTGTGCCCAGCATGAGACTTGGCATTGCTTCACACTTCCCTTGGCATGCTCTTTACAGCCTCACTCCAAATGGGGCTCTGTGCTTCTTACATCTCTGAAGCTCGACTCTGGCAGTATCGGATTCACGAACAGTCTGTCAACTGTAGGTCCGATCGCCTCCCCCCAAACAAGTAGTCGAGTTCACAAACAGTATGATTTATTCAAATGCAACATTTACAAAGCAGGTTTCGGATGTCAGTACAGGAAATTCTCTACTAGAGCGTGGGGTTTTTAGCTAGCTCTGATGTACAAATGTGCAATCATCACTCACCCCAGAAGATGGGAGAGGGCTCTCAGTCTCGAGTCTCCTCAGGTGGCATCCTGACGCAAGGGGAGGAAAGGGGGGATCAGCGCATCAACTGATCCAGAATTTATGATGGATTCTTCCCTCTCACTTCTTAGTCTCCTCAGGCGGCGTCCCGACCTGAGGGGAGGGAAGGGGGCTCAGCCTGTTGACTGACCCAAGAGTTACGATGGTTTCTTCCCTCCAGACTTTTTATCCTTAGTTCACCTTTTATACTTTTCTTTACATTCAGGTGGAGCTTGAGTGACTAGAGTCATACTTAATATTGTTATTGATTGGTGAAAAAGTTTCTCACTTTCATTTAAAGGTACAGTCAACCGAAAATCTAGAGCGCATGCTCAGTGAGGGGTGGTCGTACCTCGGAGGCGGGTAACTTTTGGGATGGAGGTATGGTTTTCACATTATAATGAGCAAAGTTCAAGCAAAGTTCATCATTTGCCACTTTTGCTGGCTCAGCACCGGACTTGTTATCGTATATCTCTCATTAGACAGCCACTGTGCAGCTTATCAGCAGCCCAGCACAGGGAGTGCAACAGAGTTTGGCCGCGGTGCCTTCACCCCGCTCCATCTTCTGTTACTCCCTTTTGCAGCTGAGAGGAGGGCAGATTGCGTTGCCCAGGGAACCGTGGAGGAGCTGAGTCCGTGCGCACCAACCATCCTGGAAGTGGCAACTGTGTAGCACCCCAAGCAGGCCTCTGTAATGCCAGAGCTGTGTTAGGCCCTAGTTTTCCTCTCAGTTCCTGCTTTCAAACAATTCTTCCACACTATCCACCCCGTGACTATAGTCACTCAAGCTTCACATGAAGTTGTTTAGGTGTTAATATTACATGCCCTAAACATGATGCAGGTAAGCGAGTGATTGCACATTGGTACATCAGATGGGGGAAGTTACAGAAAAGCCAGGGAGTCTAGTTCTACAAATATATATATATACAGAAAATATTGCAGTTACAATAGTAAGTAATGCTTATAACAAACTTTGTATCCACCCCGTGACTCCAGTTACCATTGTATATTGAAATTTAGTCTCGAATTAGAGTCTTAGTTCTTGGGACATCAATTGGGTCATCCACCTGTAAAGGGGTATAAGCGGTGAACTGAATCATCTTTACGTTAATAGCTTTCATTATAGTAGATTTTACAGAGGATATTGTTATACTTAGGATAATTATCATCACAATGAACATTACCACATATTCTATCAAACTTTGGATCCAACGAGTGACACCAAAGCCAAACCAACTAAACACCTTCGCCAGCCAGGTAGTGTTCATTGATTCCTGGAGTTCATGGGTGTCTTTCGCCACCTGTTGTATCTTCTCTAATCGGATATCAAGGTCCTGTGTAACATTAGGGATATAAATGCAGCAGTCGGTACTGGAGAGGTTTAGGTACCCATAAAGTCCATTTTGGTGTAACAGCATCAAGTCCAGTGCCATCCGGTTCTGAAGAGTCTTGTTTTTTGATGTGGCTTGTAATTGACGATTGACTAGTATCAGTGGCATTAGCTAATTTTTCTACTTGATAGGCTAGTTTACTTAACCATAATCACATTTGCAAGACCAAATCCAAAAAAAAAAAGTCCTTCCATCTAAGACAGATCCTGGGAAGAGCCTGAAAACTAAACTTTGGTTTCTTCTTTCTTATGTTCCACAGAGCCCTTTTTTTTTTTTTTTTTCCTCAAACGCAAACCTTGTTCTTTTCTCTTTGATGCCAATACATCTCCTCCCCAAACATCTTTTAACATGCACATACCTTTTCCAACATTCTGTAACACATCTAACCATACCTGTGCTAAATATTTAGCCCTCCTTTATTATTTACTGTGTGCGAACTGGAGCTCCCAGGACCCAGGTCATGATGGGAAGACTCTGGTTTCTTCTCAGTCCTGCCATCCCTCTACATGTCCTGACAGTTCTATTTTTACTGGTTTTGCTTGAGCCATTCAGTGGGGTCAGAGAAGAGTCCTGCTCCACATGGGGCACAATGTTGGAAGGCCCAAGATACACTGGTGTTCAGGTAATCCAGCCCATAAGGTGGTATACATATTGCCATCACTGCAGGCCCAGATCAAACCAGCCGGAGCGTCACCAGAAGCTATACGGCAATCATTACGAAGCACAAAGTCTTCACTTACTGATTTATATTTTATGCTGTGATTATGGCACAGACAGCCCATTTTTAGGGAAATGTAAACTGGCCAATAGTGTCTGACCCAATTGTGTTGTTCCCAATGGGAGCAATTTATCTCATTTTGGCAATACCACAACGCTAACTTGTTTGATACTGAGCCAAAAGAAAATCCTGGGCCAAATGGTGCTACAGATTTGGGTAGAGGCAAGCAAGCGGTAATACTAGATTCATTGAGAGCAGTTGCAAACCCCTTTATTAAAGTTTAGGGCTAAGTTATCCTTCAAACCATGGGTGGCAGAGTCAGGGGCGGATAAGGTTTGTGCATTGTCACTATGAGTATCTCCTTGATTCCAGTGCACTAAACATACCAAGCCAAAGCATATCTTCCCAACGCAAGTTGGAAATATCATATTTGCTAATCCTAACTACAGCTCTATAACCCTATTACAAATATCTGATTTACAAATATCAAAACAACACTATGCATGAAACTAACAATCCTGATGGATACTCAAGATAGGAGAGTCCTTGGTTCCAGGTACAATTGTCCAGCATTCCGGGTTTTTCACATCCTGGAAAACAAAAGGAAGAATGCTCGGTCTCTGCCTTGACCGGCACAAATTGGATTGTTATTGATTTTGCAAGCATAAACAAGCAATTATATTTGGTCAGAAGTCGGGAATGATCCACCGACTGCTTATGCGGTGTATCTTCCCACTAGCATCAGTGGCTTCCCAGGCACATAGTCCTCGAGGTTTAGCCAAAATTAAAGGAACAACACCAATAGAGGGCAATTTTGCCATCACGGGCTGTCCCACCTGCATTTGAATAGGTGTATGCTTTTGTGACTCTGAGGGCTCTGATAAGGTGGGAGCAGGTGGTCCTGTGGGAGAGAAAGCTTGTATTTTGGGGCTTCCATAAGTTCCCCATCTGTTATTTACTGTGTAGACTGCTTGGGATAGCCACAGATCCCAGTTAGGCTGTGACACTTTTGCATGTTTCTTAATCATGCCAATGACTCTTTCCACTATACCATTAGCCTGGGGATAATAGGGAGTGTGAAACACCCATTTTATTCCTTTTTGTTTTGCCCAATCTTGCACTACAGTAGCAGTGAAGTGACTGCCATTATCACTTTGTATGCACTCTGGTGCTGGGAGGCTACTAAACCAGTCCTGCAGGATTTTCACAGTATTCTCACCAGTGGCTGCACTTACCGCCGTAGCCATGGTTAGTCTGGATACTACTTCCATGCCTACCAGGATGTATTTTCGACCACGAGCAGGTCTTAATGGTCCTACATAATCAATTTGCCAGGTGCTCCATAAGACTTTGTTTCTTTGAATGTGCTGAGGGGGAGCTTGATTAGGATGATTCATTTTCAGTCGGAGTTGGCATTGAGGGCAAGCTGATATGATTTCACTAACTAATGTTACTGACACAGGCCATCCCCGTGCCACACATTCGTGATATAGGTCATTTTTCTCCGAATGTCCCCTTTTTACATGCAACCATTCGATTAGCCTTTGCCACTCATCTCCTTCAGCAGCTACTATTTGCACTTGTGCTAACCTATCGACTTCCTCATTCCACTTAGTTGCTGCTGCACTAGTTTTTGCATGTGCCTTTACCCATCCTATTTCTAAAGGTCGGTGTCTGCTTACTTCCAAAAGTCTCTGCCAGTCACTTGTCCTCCACACTGGTACACGATTTACCTCCCAATTATTTGCTTCCCATTGACATATCCATTCTGTTGCTCCCTTAAATGTGGCATAGGAATCAGTATAAATTACCTCAGCTCCATTTTCCACAGCCAACAGCAGGGCTCGGAGTTCCCCGACCTGGGCGCTACCATCACCCTCCTCAGTTACGGACCGTCCTGAGCTTATTTCCAGGGCTGCTGCCTTATAATTCCACCCCGTGCTTGTTCTTCGGGCAGAGGCATCAGTAAACCACACTCCATCCTTTTTAGAGGATATAGTGAATTCTGGAGCTACCTTAATAGGTGAAGGCTTATAAGAAAGACATAATGTTGTAATGTCTGAGCTTACTGGCTGTTGTAATTTGGAGGTCTTAGTTGGTCCTTCTTTTAGTGCTAGCAAGTGGCTTATTCCTTCTAGATAAGCATACCATTTGCAGATCGTTCCCTTCTGTGCGACACCTGCAGGAGGGGAGGGCGCCTTTAGGGATAGGGCTTAACAGTGGAAGTCCTGACCTGAGGGGAGGGAAGGGGGCTCAGCCTGTTGACTGACCCAAGAGTTACGATGGTTTCTTCCCTCCAGACTTTTTATCCTTAGTTCACCTTTTATACTTTTCTTTACATTCAGGTGGAGCTTGAGTGACTAGAGTCATACTTAATATTGTTATTGATTGGTGAAAAAGTTTCTCGCTTTCATTTAAAGGTACAGTCAACCGAAAATCTAGAGCGCATGCTCAGTGAGGGGTGGTCGTACCTCGGAGGCGGGTAACTTTCGGGATGGAGGTATGGTTTTCACATTATAATGAGCAAAGTTCAAGCAAAGTTCATCATTTGCCACTTTTGCTGGCTCAGCACCGGACTTGTTATCGTATATCTCTCATTAGACAGCCACTGTGCAGCTTATCAGCAGCCCAGCACAGGGAGTGCAACAGAGTTTGGCTGCAGTGCCTTCACCCTGCTCCATCCTCCGTTACTCCCTTTTGCAGCTGCGAGAAGGGCAGATTGCGTTGCCCAGGGAACCGTGGAGGAGCTGAGTCCGTGCGTACCAACCATCCTGGAAGTGGCAACTGTGTAGCACCCCAAGCAGGCCTCTGTAATGCCAGAGCTGTGTTAGGCCCTAGTTTTCCTCTCAGTTCCTGCTTTCAAACAATTCTTCCACACATGCCAAGGGAAGTGTGAAGCAGTGCCAAGACTCATGCTGGGCACACTTTGTGGGTGGGATGAGAAAAAGGCTTGGTTCTGTTTTGCTGCTGAAAGCAATGCTGGAAGCGCGCTTTAGTGTAAGCGTGGAGTTGAGCGAGGGAAGAAGCGCAGAGCCCCATTTGGACTGAGGCTGTAAAAAGCATGCCAAGGGAAGTGTGAAGCAGTGCCAAGACTCATGCTGGACACACTTTGTGGGTGGGATGAGAAACAGGCTTGATAATTCTGTTTTGCTGCCGAAAGCAATGCTGGAAGCGCGCTTTGGTGTAAGCGTGGAGTTGAGCGAGGAAAGAAGCGCAGAGCCCCATTTGGAGTGAGGCTGTAAAGAGCATGCCAAGGGAAGTGTGAAGCAGTGCCAAGACTCATGCTGGGCATACTTTGTGGGTGGGATGAGAAACAGGCTTGATGGTTCTGTTTTGCTGCCAAAAGCAATGCTGGAAGCACGCTTTAGTGTAAGCGTGGAGCTGAGCGAGGGAAGAAGCGCAGAGCCCCATTTGGAGTGAGGCTGTAAAGAGCATGCCAAAGGAAGTGTGAAGCAGTGCCAAGACTCATGCTGGGCACACTTTGTGGGTGGGATGAGAAAAATGCTTGATGGTTCTGTTTTGCTGGCGAAAGCAATGCTGGAAGCGCGCTTTAGTGTAAGCGTGGAGTTGAGCGAGGGAAGAAGCGCAGAGCCCCATTTGGAGTGAGGCTGTAAAGAGCATGCCAAGGGAAGTGTGAAGCAGTGCCAAGACTCATTGCGGGCACACGTTGTGGCTGGGATGAGAAACAGGCTTGATGATTCTGTTTTGCTGCCGAAAGGAAGGCTGGAAGCGGGCTTTGGTGTAAGCGTGGAGTTGAGCGAGGGAAGCAGCCCGTTGGTGCTAGTATGGAGTTAGGGGCTGGATGAAGCGGAGAGCCCCGTTTGGAGTGAGGCTGCAAAGGGCATGCCAAGGGAAGTGTTCTGCTGTGCCAAGACTCGTGCTGCGCACACTTTGTGGTTGGATTGAGAAACAGGTTCCTTGGTGTTTTCTGCGAAACGCTTTAGCAGCCCGTTGGTGCTAGTATGGAGTTAGGGGCTGGATGAAGCGGAGAGCCCCGTTTGGAGTGAGGCTGCAAAGGGCATGCCAAGGGAAGTGTTCTGCTGTGCCAAGACTCGTGCTGCGCACGCTTTGTGGTTGGAGTGAGAAACAGGTTCCTTGGTGTTTTCTGCGAAACGCTTTAGCAGCCCGTTGGTGCTAGTATGGAGTTAGGGGATGGATGAAGCGGAGAGCCCCGTTTGGAGTGAGACTGCAAAGGGCATGCCAAGGGAAGTGTTCTGCTGTGCCAAGACTCGTGCTGCGCACACTTTGTGGTTGGATTGAGAAACAGGTTTGTAGGTGTTTTCTGCGAAACGCTTTAGCAGCCCGTTGGTGCTAGAATGGAGTTAGGGGACGGATGAAGCGGAGAGCCCCGTTTGGAGTGAGACTGCAAAGGGCATGCCAAGGCAAGTGTTCTGCTGTGCCAAGACTCGTGCTGCGCACACTTTGTGGTTGGAGTGAGAAAGAGGTTCCTTGGTGTTTTCTGCGAAACGCTTTAGCAGCCCGTTGGTGCTAGTATGGAGTTAGGGGATGGATGAAGCGGAGAGCCCCGTTTGGAGTGAGGCTGCAAAGGGCATGCCAAGGGAAGTGTTCTGCTGTGCCAAGACTCGTGCTGCGCACACTTTGTGGTTGGATTGAGAAACAGGTTCCTTGGTGTTTTCTGCGAAACGCTTTAGCAGCCCGTTGGTGCTAGTATGGAGTTAGGGGACGGATGAAGCGGAGAGCCCCGTTTGGAGTGAGGCTACAAAGGGCATGCCAAGGGAAGTGTTGTGCTGTCCCAAGACTCGTGCTGCGCACACTTTGTGGTTGGAGTGAGAAAGAGGTCCCTTGGTGTTTTCTGCGAAACGCTTTAGCAGCCCGTTGGTGCTAGTATGGAGTTAGGGGCTGGATGAAGCGGAGAGCCCCGTTTGGAGTGAGGCTGCAAAGGGCATGCCAAGGGAAGTGTTGTGCTGTGCCAAGACTTGTGCCGCGCACGCTTTGTGGTTGGAGTGAGAAACAGGTTCCTTGGTGTTTTCTGCGAAACGCTTTAGCAGCCCGTTGGTGCTAGTATGGAGTTAGGGGATGGATGAAGCGGAGAGCCCCGTTTGGAGTGGGGTTGCAAAGGGCATGCCAAGGGAAGTGTTCTGCTGTGCCAAGACTCGTGCTGCGCACACTTTGTGGTTGGAGTGAGAAAGAGGTTCCTTGGTGTTTTCTGCGAAACGCTTTAGCAGCCCGTTGGTGCTAGTATGGAGTTAGCAGATGGATGAAGCGGAGAGCCCCGTTTGGAGTGAGGCTGCAAAGGGCATGCCAAGGGAAGTGTTGTGCTGTGCAAAGACTCGTGCTGCGCACACTTTGTGGTTGGAGTGAGAAACAGGTTTGTAGGTGTTTTCTGCGAAACGCTTTAGCAGCCCGTTGGTGCTAGTATGGAGTTAGCAGATGGATGAAGCGGAGAGCCCCGTTTGGAGTGAGGCTGCAAAGGGCATGCCAAGGGAAGTGTTCTGCTGTGCCAAGACTCGTGCCGCGCACGCTTTGTGGTTGGAGTGAGAAAGAGGTTCCTTGGTGTTTTCTGCGAAACGCTTTAGCAGGCCGTTGGTGCTAGTATGGAGTCAGGGGATGGATGAAGCGGAGAGCCCCGTTTGGAGTGAGGCTGCAAAGGGCATGCCAAGGGAAGTGTTGTGCTGTGCAAAGACTCGTGCTGCGCACACTTTGTGGTTGGAGTGAGAAACAGGTTTGTAGGTGTTCTCTGCGAAACTCTTTAGCAGCGCGTTGGTGCTAGTATGGAGTTAGGGGGTGGATGAAGCGGAGAGCCCCGTTTGGAGTGAGGCTGCAAAGGGCATGCCAAGGGAAGTGTTGTGCTGTGCAAAGACTCATGCTGCGCACACTTTGTGGTTGGAGTGAGAAACAGGTTTGTAGGTGTTCTCTGCGAAACTCTTTAGCAGCGCGTTGGTGCTAGTATGGAGTTAGGGGGTGGATGAAGCGGAGAGCCCCGTTTGGAGTGAGGCTGCAAAGGGCATGCCAAGGGAAGTGTTGTGCTGTGCCAAGACTCATGCTGCGCACACTTTGTGGTTGGATTGAGAAACAGGTTCCTTGGTGTTTTCTGCGAAACGCTTTAGCAGGCCGTTGGTGCTAGTATGGAGTTAGGGGACGGATGAAGCGGAGAGCCCCGTTTGGAGTGAGGCTGCAAAGGGCATGCCAAGGGAAGTGTTGTGCTGTGCCAAGACTCGTGCTGCGCACACTTTGTGGTTGGAGTGAGAAAGAGGTTCCTTGGTGTTTTCTGCGAAACACTTTAGCAGCCCGTTGGTGCTAGTATGGAGTTAGGGGATGGATGGAGAGCCCCGTTTGGAGTGAGGCTGCAAAGGGCATGCCAAGGGAAGTGTTCTGCTGTGCCAAGACTCGTGCTGCGCACACTTTGTGGTTGGATTGAGAAACAGGTTCCTTGGTGTTTTCTGCGAAACGCTTTAGCAGGCCGTTGGTGCTAGTATGGAGTTAGGGGACGGATGAAGCGGAGAGCCCCGTTTGGAGTGAGGCTGCAAAGGGCATGCCAAGGGAAGTGTTCTGCTGTGCCAAGACTCGTGCTGCGCACACTTTGTGGTTGGAGTGAGAAAGAGGTTCCTTGGTGTTTTCTGCGAAACGCTTTAGCAGGCCGTTGGTGCTAGTATGGAGTTAGCAGATGGATGAAGCGGAGAGCCCCGTTTGGAGTGAGGCTGCAAAGGGCATGCCAAGGGAAGTGTTGTGCTGTGCAAAGACTCGTGCTGCGCACACTTTGTGGTTGGAGTGAGAAACAGGTTTGTAGGTGTTTTCTGCGAAACGCTTTAGCAGCCCGTTGGTGCTAGTATGGAGTTAGGGGATGGATGAAGCAGAGAGCCCCGTTTGGAGTGAGGCTGCAAAGGGCATGCCAAGGGAAGTGTTCTGCTGTGCCAAGACTCGTGCCGCGCACGCTTTGTGGTTGGAGTGAGAAAGAGGTTCCTTGGTGTTTTCTGCGAAACGCTTTAGCAGCCCGTTGGTGCTAGTATGGAGTTAGGGGATGGATGAAGCGGAGAGCCCCGTTTGGAGTGAGGCTGCAAAGGGCATGCCAAGGGAAGTGTTGTGCTGTGCAAAGACTCATGCTGCGCACACTTTGTGGTTGGAGTGAGAAACAGGTTTGTAGGTGTTCTCTGCGAAACTCTTTAGCAGCGCGTTGGTGCTAGTATGGAGTTAGGGGGTGGATGAAGCGGAGAGCCCCGTTTGGAGTGAGGCTGCAAAGGGCATGCCAAGGGAAGTGTTGTGCTGTGCCAAGACTCATGCTGCGCACACTTTGTGGTTGGATTGAGAAACAGGTTCCTTGGTGTTTTCTGCGAAACGCTTTAGCAGGCCGTTGGTGCTAGTATGGAGTTAGGGGACGGATGAAGCGGAGAGCCCCGTTTGGAGTGAGGCTGCAAAGGGCATGCCAAGGGAAGTGTTGTGCTGTGCCAAGACTCGTGCTGCGCACACTTTGTGGTTGGAGTGAGAAAGAGGTTCCTTGGTGTTTTCTGCGAAACACTTTAGCAGCCCGTTGGTGCTAGTATGGAGTTAGGGGATGGATGGAGAGCCCCGTTTGGAGTGAGGCTGCAAAGGGCATGCCAAGGGAAGTGTTCTGCTGTGCCAAGACTCGTGCTGCGCACAGTTTGTGGTTGGATTGAGAAACAGGTTCCTTGGTGTTTTCTGCGAAACGCTTTAGCAGGCCGTTGGTGCTAGTATGGAGTTAGGGGACGGATGAAGCGGAGAGCCCCGTTTGGAGTGAGGCTGCAAAGGGCATGCCAAGGGAAGTGTTCTGCTGTGCCAAGACTCGTGCTGCGCACACTTTGTGGTTGGAGTGAGAAAGAGGTTCCTTGGTGTTTTCTGCGAAACGCTTTAGCAGGCCGTTGGTGCTAGTATGGAGTTAGGGGCTGGATGAAGCGGAGAGCCCCGTTTGGAGTGAGGCTGCAAAGGGCATGCCAAGGGAAGTGTTCTGCTGTGCCAAGACTCGTGCCGCGCACGCTTTGTGGTTGGAGTGAGAAACAGGTTTGTAGGTGTTTTCTGCGAAACGCTTTAGCAGCCCGTTGGTGCTAGTATGGAGTTAGGGGATGGATGAAGCAGAGAGTCCCGTTTGGAGTGGGGTTGCAAAGGGCATGCCAAGGGAAGTGTTCTGCTGTGCCAAGACTCGTGCTGCGCACACTTTGTGGTTGGAGTGAGAAAGAGGTTCCTTGGTGTTTTCTGCGAAACGCTTTAGCAGCCCGTTGGTGCTAGTATGGAGTTAGGGGCTGGATGAAGCGGAGAGCCCCGTTTGGAGTGAGGCTGCAAAGGGCATGCCAAGGGAAGTGCTGTGCTGTGCAAAGACTCGTGCTGCGCACACTTTGTGGTTGGAGTGAGAAACAGGTTTGTAGGTGTTTTCTGTGAAACACTTTAGCAGCCCGTTGGTGCTAGTATGGAGTCAGGGGCTGGATGAAGCGGAGAGCCCCGTTTGGAGTGAGGCTGCAAAGGGCATGCCAAGGGAAGTGTTCTGCTTTGCCAAGACTCGTGCTGCGCACACTTTGTGGTTGGATTGAGAAACAGGTTTGTAGGTGTTTTCTGCGAAACGCTTTAGCAGCCCGTTGGTGCTAGTATGGAGTTAGGGGATGGATGAAGCAGAGAGCCCCGTTTGGAGTGGGGTTGCAAAGGGCATGCCAAGGGAAGTGTTCTGCTGTGCCAAGACTCGTGCTGCGCACACTTTGTGGTTGGAGTGAGAAACAGGTTCCTTGGTGTTTTCTGCGAAACGCTTTAGCAGGCCGTTGGTGCTAGTATGGAGTTAGGGGATGGATGAAGCGGAGAGCCCCGTTTGGAGTGAGGCTGCAAAGGGCATGCCAAGGGAAGTGTTGTGCTGTGCAAAGACTCGTGCTGCGCACGCTTTGTGGTTGGAGTGAGAAACAGGTTTGTAGGTGTTCTCTGCGAAACGCTTTAGCAGCCCGTTGGTGCTAGTATGGAGTTAGGGGGTGGATGAAGCGGAGAGCCCCGTTTGGAGTGAGGCTGCAAAGGGCATGCCAAGGGAAGTGTTGTGCTGTGCCAAGACTCATGCTGCGCACACTTTGTGGTTGGATTGAGAAACAGGTTCCTTGGTGTTTTCTGCGAAACGCTTTAGCAGGCCGTTGGTGCTAGTATGGAGTTAGGGGACGGATGAAGCGGAGAGCCCCGTTTGGAGTGAGGCTGCAAAGGGCATGCCAAGGGAAGTGTTTTGCTGTGCCAAGACTCGTGCTGCGCACACTTTGTGGTTGGAGTGAGAAAGAGGTTCCTTGGTGTTTTCTGCGAAACGCTTTAGCAGCCCGTTGGTGCTAGTATGGAGTTAGGGGATGGATGAAGCGGAGAGCCCCGTTTGGAGTGAGGCTGCAAAGGGCATGCCAAGGGAAGTGTTGTGCTGTGCCAAGACTCGTGCTGCGCACACTTTGTGGTTGGAGTGAGAAACAGGTTTGTAGGTGTTTTCTGCGAAACGCTTTAGCAGCCCGTTGGTGCTAGTATGGAGTTAGGGGATGGATGAAGCAGAGAGTCCCGTTTGGAGTGGGGTTGCAAAGGGCATGCCAAGGCAAGTGTTTTGCTGTGCCAAGACTCGTGCTGCGCACACTTTGTGGTTGGAGTGAGAAAGAGGTTCCTTGGTGTTTTCTGCGAAACGCTTTAGCAGCCCGTTGGTGCTAGTATGGAGTTAGGGGATGGATGAAGCGGAGAGCCCCGTTTGGAGTGAGGCTGCAAAGGGCATGCCAAGGGAAGTGCTGTGCTGTGCCAAGAGTCGTGCTGCGCACACTTTGTGGTTGGAGTGAGAAACAGGTTTGTAGGTGTTTTCTGCGAAACACTTTAGCAGCCCGTTGGTGCTAGTATGGAGTTAGGGGATGGATGAAGCGGAGAGCCCCGTTTGGAGTGAGGCTGCAAAGGGCATGCCAAGGGAAGTGTTCTGCTGTGCCAAGACTCGTGCCGCGCACGCTTTGTGGTTGGAGTGAGAAAGAGGTTCCTTGGTGTTTTCTGCGAAACGCTTTAGCAGGCCGTTGGTGCTAGTATGGAGTCAGGGGATGGATGAAGCGGAGAGCCCCGTTTGGAGTGAGGCTGCAAAGGGCATGCCAAGGGAAGTGTTGTGCTGTGCAAAGACTCGTGCTGCGCACACTTTGTGGTTGGAGTGAGAAACAGGTTTGTAGGTGTTCTCTGCGAAACTCTTTAGCAGCGCGTTGGTGCTAGTATGGAGTTAGGGGGTGGATGAAGCGGAGAGCCCCGTTTGGAGTGAGGCTGCAAAGGGCATGCCAAGGGAAGTGTTCTGCTTTGCCAAGACTCATGCTGCGCACACTTTGTGGTTGGATTGAGAAACAGGTTCCTTGGTGTTTTCTGCGAAACGCTTTAGCAGGCCGTTGGTGCTAGTATGGAGTTAGGGGACGGATGAAGCGGAGAGCCCCGTTTGGAGTGAGGCTGCAAAGGGCATGCCAAAGGAAGTGTTTTGCTGTGCCAAGACTCGTGCTGCGCACACTTTGTGGTTGGAGTGAGAAAGAGGTTCCTTGGTGTTTTCTGCGAAACACTTTAGCAGCCCGTTGGTGCTAGTATGGAGTTAGGGGATGGATGGAGAGCCCCGTTTGGAGTGAGGCTGCAAAGGGCATGCCAAGGGAAGTGTTCTGCTGTGCCAAGACTCGTGCCGCGCACGCTTTGTGGTTGGAGTGAGAAACAGGTTCCTTGGTGTTTTCTGCGAAACGCTTTAGCAGCCCGTTGGTGCTAGTATGGAGTTAGGGGATGGATGAAGCAGAGAGTCCCGTTTGGAGTGGGGTTGCAAAGGGCATGCCAAGGGAAGTGTTCTGCTGTGCCAAGACTCGTGCTGCGCACACTTTGTGGTTGGAGTGAGAAAGAGGTTCCTTGGTGTTTTCTGCGAAACGCTTTAGCAGCCCGTTGGTGCTAGTATGGAGTTAGGGGCTGGATGAAGCGGAGAGCCCCGTTTGGAGTGAGGCTGCAAAGGGCATGCCAAGGGAAGTGCTGTCCTGTGCAAAGACTCGTGCTGCGCACACTTTGTGGTTGGAGTGAGAAACAGGTTCCTTGGTGTTTTCTGCGAAACACTTTAGCAGCCCGTTGGTGCTAGTATGGAGTTAGGGGCTGGATGAAGCGGAGAGCCCCGTTTGGAGTGAGGCTGCAAAAGGCATGCCAAGGGAAGTGTTCTGCTGTGCCAAGACTCGTGCTGCGCACACTTTGTGGTTGGAGTGAGAAACAGGTTCCTTGGTGTTTTCTGCGAAACGCTTTAGCAGCCCGTTGGTGCTAGTATGGAGTTAGGGGATGGATGAAGCGGAGAGCCCCGTTTGGAGTGAGGCTGCAAAGGGCATGCCAAGGTAAGTGTTGTGCTGTGCAAAGACTCGTGCTGCGCACACTTTGTGGTTGGAGTGAGAAACAGGTTTGTAGGTTTTCTCTGCGAAACGCTTTAGCAGCCCGTTGGTGCTAGTATGGAGTTAGGGGGTGGATGAAGCGGAGAGCCCCGTTTGGAGTGAGGCTGCAAAGGGCATGCCAAGGGAAGTGTTGTGCTGTGCCAAGACTCATGCTGCGCACACTTTGTGGTTGGATTGAGAAACAGGTTCCTTGGTGTTTTCTGCGAAACGCTTTAGCAGGCCGTTGGTGCTAGTATGGAGTTAGGGGACGGATGAAGCGGAGAGCCCCGTTTGGAGTGAGGCTGCAAAGGGCATGCCAAGGGAAGTGTTCTGCTGTGCCAAGACTCGTGCTGCGCACACTTTGTGGTTGGAGTGAGAAAGAGGTTCCTTGGTGTTTTCTGCGAAACGCTTTAGCAGGCCGTTGGTGCTAGTATGGAGTTAGGGGCTGGATGAAGCGGAGAGCCCCGTTTGGAGTGAGGCTGCAAAGGGCATGCCAAGGGAAGTGTTCTGCTGTGCCAAGACTCGTGCCGCGCACGCTTTGTGGTTGGAGTGAGAAACAGGTTTGTAGGTGTTTTCTGCGAAACGCTTTAGCAGCCCGTTGGTGCTAGTATGGAGTTAGGGGATGGATGAAGCAGAGAGTCCCGTTTGGAGTGGGGTTGCAAAGGGTATGCCAAGGGAAGTGTTGTGCTGTGCCAAGACTCGTGCTGCGCACACTTTGTGGTTGGAGTGAGAAAGAGGTTCCTTGGTGTTTTCTGCGAAACGCTTTAGCAGCCCGTTGGTGCTAGTATGGAGTTAGGGGCTGGATGAAGCGGAGAGCCCCGTTTGGAGTGAGGCTGCAAAGGGCATGCCAAGGGAAGTGCTGTGCTGTGCAAAGACTCGTGCTGCGCACACTTTGTGGTTGGAGTGAGAAACAGGTTTGTAGGTGTTTTCTGTGAAACACTTTAGCAGCCCGTTGGTGCTAGTATGGAGTCAGGGGCTGGATGAAGCGGAGAGCCCCGTTTGGAGTGAGGCTGCAAAGGGCATGCCAAGGGAAGTGTTCTGCTTTGCCAAGACTCGTGCTGCGCACGCTTTGTGGTTGGATTGAGAAACAGGTTCCTTGGTGTTTTCTGCGAAACGCTTTAGCAGCCCGTTGGTGCTAGTATGGAGTTAGGGGATGGATGAAGCAGAGAGCCCCGTTTGGAGTGAGGCTGCAAAGGGCATGCCAAGGGAAGTGTTCTGCTGTGCCAAGACTCGTGCTGCGCACACTTTGTGGTTGGAGTGAGAAAGAGGTTCCTTGGTGTTTTCTGCGAAACGCTTTAGCAGCCCGTTGGTGCTAGTATGGAGTTAGGGGCTGGATGAAGCGGAGAGCCCCGTTTGGAGTGAGGCTGCAAAGGGCATGCCAAGGGAAGTGTTGTGCTGTGCCAAGATTCGTGCCGCGCACGCTTTGTGGTTGGAGTGAGAAACAGGTTTGTTGGTGTTTTCTGCGAAACGCTTTAGCAGCCTGTTGGTGCTAGTATGGAGTTAGGGGCTGGATGAAGCGGAGAGCCCCGTTTGGAGTGAGGCTGCAAAGGGCATGCCAAGGGAAGTGTTCTGCTGTGCCAAGACTCGTGCTGCGCACACTTTGTGGTTGGATTGAGAAACAGGTTCCTTGGTGTTTTCTGCGAAACGCTTTAGCAGCCCGTTGGTGCTAGTATGGAGTTAGGGGCTGGATGAAGCGGAGAGCCCCGTTTGGAGTGAGGCTGCAAAGGGCATGCTAAGGGAAGTGTTTTGCTGTGCCAAGACTCATGCTGCGCACACTTTGTGGTTGGAGTGAGAAAGAGGTTCCTTGGTGTTTTCTGCGAAACGCTTTAGCAGCCCGTTGGTGCTAGTATGGAGTTAGGGGATGGATGAAGCGGAGAGCCCCGTTTGGAGTGAGGCTGCAAAGGGCATGCCAAGGGAAGGGTTCTGCTGTGCCAAGACTCGTGCTGCGCACAGTTTGTGGTTGGAGTGAGAAACAGGTTTGTTGGTGTTTTCTGCGAAACGCTTTAGCAGCCCGTTGGTGCTAGTATGGAGTTAGGGGATGGATGAAGCGGAGAGCCCCTTTTGGAGTGAGGCTGCAAAGGGCATGCCAAGGGAAGTGTTCTGCTGTGCCAAGACTCGTGCTGCGCACACTTTGTGGTTGGAGTGAGAAACAGATTTGTTGTTGTTTACTGCGAAATGCTTTAGCAGCCCGTTGGTGCTAGTATGGAGTTAGGGGCTGGATGAAGCGGAGAGCCCCGTTTGGAGTGAAGCTGCAAAGGGCATGCCAAGGGAAGTGTTCTGCTGTGCCAAGACTCGTGCTGCGCACACTTTGTGGTTGGAGTGAGAAACAGGTTTGTTGGTGTTTTCTGCGAAACGCTTTAGCAGCCCGTTTGCTGCTAGTATGGAGTTAGGGGACGGATGAAGCGGAGAGCCCCGTTTGGAGTGAGGCTGCAAAGGGCATGCCAAGGGAAGTGTTTTGCTGTGCCAAGACTCGTGCCGCGCACGCTTTGTGGTTGGAGTGAGAAACAGGTTCCTTGGTGTTTTCTGCGAAACGCTTTAGCAGCCCGTTGGTGCTAGTATGGAGTTAGGGGATGGATGAAGCAGAGAGTCCAGTTTGGAGTGGGGTTGCAAAGGGCATGCCAAGGGAAGTGTTCTGCTGTGCCAAGACTCGTGCTGCGCACACTTTGTGGTTGGAGTGAGAAAGAGGTTCCTTGGTGTTTTCTGTGAAACGCTTTAGCAGCCCGTTGGTGCTAGTATGGAGTTAGGGGCTGGATGAAGCGGAGAGCCCCGTTTGGAGTGGGGCTGCAAAGGGCATGCCAAGGGAAGTGTTCTGCTGTGCCAAGACTCGTGCTGCACACGCTTTGTGGTTGGAGTGAGAAAGAGGTTCCTTGGTGTTTTCTGCGAAACGCTTTAGCAGGCCGTTGGTGCTAGTATGGAGTTAGGGGATGGATGAAGCGGAGAGCCCCGTTTGGAGTGAGGCTGCAAAGGGCATGCCAAGGGAAGTGTTGTCCTGTGCAAAGACTCGTGCTGCGCAGAGTTTGTGGTTGGAGTGAGAAACAGGTTTGTAGGTGTTTTCTGCGAAACGCTTTAGCATCCCGTTGGTGCTAGTATGGAGTTAGGGGCTGGATGAAGCGGAGAGCCCCGTTTGGAGTGAGGCTGCAAAGGGCATGCCAAGGGAAGTGTTGTGCTGTGCCAAGACTCGTGCTGCGCATACTTTGTGGTTGGAGTGAGAAAGAGGTTCATTGGTGTTTTCTGCGAAACGCTTTAGCAGCCCGTTGGTGCTTATATGGAGTTAGGGGATGGATGAAGCGGAGAGCCCCGTTTGGAGTGAGGCTGCAAAGGGCATGCCAGGGAAGCGTTGTGCTGTGCAAAGACTCGTGCTGTGCACACTTTGTGGTTTGAGTGAGAAACAGGTTTGTAGGTGTTTTCTGCGAAACGCTTTAGCAGCTCGTTGGTGCTAGTATGGAGTTAGGGGCTGGATGAAGCGGAGAGCCCCGTTTGGAGTGAGGCTGCAAAGGGCATGCCAAGGGAAGTGTTCTGCTGTGCGAAGATTCGTGCCGCGCACGCTTTGTGGTTGGAGTGAGAAACAGGTTTGTTGGTGTTTTCTGCGAAACGCTTTAGCAGCCCGTTGGTGCTAGTATGGAGTTAGGGGCTGGATGAAGCGGAGAGCCCCGTTTGGAGTGAGGCTGCAAAGGGCATGCCAAGGGAAGTGTTCTGCTGTGCCAAGACTTGTGCTGCGCACACTTTGTGGTTGGAGTGAGAAACAGGTTTGTTGGTGTTTTCTGCGAAACGCTTTAGCAGCCCGTTGGTGCTAGTATGGAGTTAGGGGCTGGATGAAGCGGAGAGCCCCGTTTGGAGTGAGGCTGCAAAGGGCATGCCAAGGGAAGTGTTTTGCTGTGCCAAGACTCACGCTGCGCACACTTTGTGGTTCGAGTGAGAAAGAGGTTCCTTGGTGTTTTCTGCGAAACGCTTTAGCAGCCCGTTGGTGCTAGTATGGAGTTAGGGGACGGATGAAGCGGAGAGCCCCGTTTGGAGTGAGGCTGCAAAGGGCATGGCAAGGGAAGTGTTGTGCTCTGCCAAGACTCGTGCTGCGCACACTTTGTGGTTGGATTGAGAAACAGGTTTGTTGGTGTTTTCTGCGAAACGCTTTAGCAGCCCGTTGGTGCTAGTATGGAGTTAGGGGATGGATGAAGCGGAGAGCCCCGTTTGGAGTGAGGCTGCAAAGGGCATGCCAAGGGAAGTGTTTTGCTGTGCCAAGACTCACGCTGCGCACACTTTGTGGTTCGAGTGAGAAAGAGGTTCCTTGGTGTTTTCTGCGAAACGCTTTAGCAGCCCGTTGGTGCTAGTATGGAGTTAGGGGACGGATGAAGCGGAGAGCCCCGTTTGGAGTGAGGCTGCAAAGGGCATGCCAAGGGAAGTGTTGTGCTCTGCCAAGACTCGTGCTGCGCACACTTTGTGGTTGGATTGAGAAACAGGTTTGTTGGTGTTTTCTGCGAAACGCTTTAGCAGCCCGTTGGTGCAATATGGAGTTAGGGGCTGGGTTAAGCGGAGAGCCCCGTTTGGAGTGAGGCTGCAAAGGGCATGCCAAGGGAAGTGTTCTGCTGTGCCAAGACTCGTGCTGCGCACACTTTGTGGTTGGAGTGAGAAACAGGTTCGTTGGTGTTTTCTGCGAAACGCTTTAGCAGCCCGTTGGCGCTAGTATGCAGTTAGGGGACGGATGAAGCGGAGAGCCCCGTTTGGAGTGAGGCTGCAAAGGGCATGCCAAGGGAAGTGTTGTGCTCTGCCAAGACTCGTGCTGCGCACACTTTGTGGTTGGAGTGAGAAACAGGTTTGTAGGTGTTTTCTGCGAAACACTTTAGTAGCCCATTGGTGCTAGTATGGAGTTAGGGGATGGATGAAGCGGAGAGCCCCGTTTGGAGTGAGGCTGCAAAGGGCATGCCAAAGGAAGTGTTCTGTTGTGCCAAGACTCGTGCCGCGCACGCTTTGTGGTTGGAGTGAGAAACAGGTTCCTTGGTGTTTTCTGCGAAACGCTTTAGCAGCCCGTTGGTGCTTGTATGGAGTTAGGGGATGGATGAAGCGGAGAGCCCCGTTTGGAGTGAGACTGCAAAGGGCATGCCAGGGAAGTGTTGTGCTGTGCAAAGACTCGTGCTGTGCACACTTTGTGGTTTGAGTGAGAAACAGGTTTGTAGGTGTTTTCTGCGAAACGCTTTAGCAGCCCGTTGGTGCTAGTATCGAGTTAGGGGCTGGATGAAGCGGAGAGCCCCGTTTGGAGTGAGGCTGCAAAGGGCATGCCAAGGGAAGGGTTCCGCTGTGCTAAGACTCGGGTTGCACACACTTTGTGGTTGGAGTGAGAAAGAGGTTCCTTGGTGTTTTCTGCGAAACGCTTTAGCAGCCCGTTGGTGCTAGTATGGAGTCAGGGGATGGATGAAGCAGAGAGTCCCGTTTGGAGTGGGGCTGCAAAGGGCATGCCAAGGGAAGTGTTCTGCTGTGCCAAGACTCGTGCTGCGCACACTTTGTGGTTGGAGTGAGAAAGAGGTTCCTTGGTGTTTTCTGTGAAACGCTTTAGCAGCCCGTTAGTGCTAGTATGGAGTCAGGGGATGGATGAAGCGGAGAGCCCCGTTTGGAGTGAGGCTGCAAAGGGCATGCCAAGGGAAGTGTTGTGCTGTGCCAAGACTCGTGCTGCGCACGCTTTGTGGTTGGAGTGAGAAACAGGTTTGTAGGTGTTTTCTGCGAAACGCTTTAGCAGCCCGTTGGTGCTAGTATGGAGTTAGGGGATGGATGAAGCGGAGAGCCCCGTTTGGAGTGAGGCTGCAAAGGGCATGCCAAGGGAAGTGTTCTGCTGTGCCAAGATTCGTGCCGCGCACGCTTTGTGGTTGGAGTGAGAAACAGGTTTGTTGGTGTTTTCTGCGAAACGCTTTAGCAGCCCGTTGGTGCTAGTATGGAGTTAGGGGATGGATGAAGCGGAGAGCCCCGTTTGGAGTGAGGCTGCAAAGGGCATGCCAAGGGAAGTGTTCTGCTGTGCCAAGACTTGTGCTGCGCACACCTTGTGGTTGGAGTGAGAAACAGGTTTGTTGGTGTTTTCTGCGAAACGCTTTAGCAGCCCGTTGGTGCTAGTATGGAGTTAGGGGCTGGATGAAGCGGAGAGCCCCGTTTGGAGTGAGGCTGCAAAGGGCATGCCAAGGGAAGTGTTTTGCTGTGCCAAGACTCGTGCTGCGCACACTTTGTGGTTGGAGTGAGAAAGAGGTTCCTTGGTGTTTTCTGCGAAACGCTTTAGCAGCCCGTTGGTGCTAGTATGGAGTTAGGGGATGGATGAAGCGGAGAGCCCCGTTTGGAGTGAGGCTGCAAAGGGCATGCCAAGGGAAGTGCTGTGCTGTGCCAAGACTCACGCTGCGCACACTTTGTGGTTGGAGTGAGAAAGAGGTTCCTTGGTGTTTTCTGCGAAACACTTTAGCAGCCCGTTGGTGCTAGTATGGAGTTAGGGGATGGATGAAGCGGAGAGCCCCGTTTGGAGTGAGGCTGCAAAGGGCATGCCAAGGGAAGTGTTGTGCTCTGCCAAGACTCGTGCTGCGCACACTTTGTGGTTGGATTGAGAAACAGGTTTGTTGGTGTTTTCTGCGAAACGCTTTAGCAGCCCGTTGGTGCAATATGGAGTTAGGGGATGGATTAAGCGGAGAGCCCCGTTTGGAGTGAGGCTGCAAAGGGCATGCCAAGGGAGGTGTTCTGCTGTGCCAAGACTCGTGCTGCGCACACTTTGTGGTTGGAGTGAGAAACAGGTTCGTTGGTGTTTTCTGCGAAACGCTTTAGCAGGCCGTTGGTGCTAGTATGCAGTTAGGGGACGGATGAAGCGGAGAGCCCCGTTTGGAGTGAGGCTGCAAAGGGCATGCCAAGGGAAGTGTTGTGCTGTGCCAAGACTCGTGCTGCGCACACTTTGTGGTTGGAGTGAGAAACAGGTTTGTAGGTGTTTTCTGCGAAACACTTTAGTAGCCCATTGGTGCTAGTATGGAGTTAGGGGATGGATGAAGCGGAGAGCCCCGTTTGGAGTGAGGCTGCAAAGGGCATGCCAAAGGAAGTGTTCTGCTGTGCCAAGACTCGTGCCGCGCACGCTTTGTGGTTGGAGTGAGAAACAGGTTCCTTGGTGTTTTCTGCGAAACGCTTTAGCAGCCCGTTGGTGCTAGTATGGAGTTAGGGGATGGATGAAGCAGAGAGTCCCGTTTGCAGTGGGGTTGCAAAGGGCATGCCAAGGGAAGTGTTCTGCTGTGCCAAGACTCGTGCTGCGCACACTTTGTGGTTGGAGTGAGAAAGAGGTTCCTTGGTGTTTTCTGCGAAACGCTTTAGCATCCCGTTGGTGCTAGTATGGAGTTAGGCGATGGATGAAGCGGAGAGCCCCGTTTGGAGTGGGGCTGCAAAGGGCATGCCAAGGGAAGTGTTCTGCTGTGCCAAGACTCGTGCTGCGCACGCTTTGTGGTTGGAGTGAGAAAGAGGTTCCTTGGTGTTTTCTGCGAAACGCTTTAGCAGCCCGTTGGTGCTTGTATGGAATTAGGGGATGGATGAAGCGGAGAGCCCCGTTTGGAGTGAGGCTGCAAAGGGCATGCCAGGGAAGTGTTGTGCTGTGCAAAGACTCGTGCTGTGCACACTTTGTGGTTTGAGTGAGAAACAGGTTTGTAGGTGTTTTCTGCGAAACGCTTTAGCAGCCCGTTGGTGCTTGTATGGAGTTAGGGGCTGGATGAAGCGGAGAGCCCCGTTTGGAGTGAGGCTGCAAAGGGCATGCCAAGGGAAGGGTTCTGCTGTGCTAAGACTCGGGTTGCACACACTTTGTGGTTGGAGTGAGAAAGAGGTTCCTTGGTGTTTTCTGCGAAACGCTTTAGCAGCCCGTTGGTGCTAGTATGGAGTCAGGGGATGGATGAAGCAGAGAGTCCCGTTTGGAGTGGGGCTGCAAAGGGCATGCCAAGGGAAGTGTTCTGCTGTGCCAAGACTCGTGCTGCGCACACTTTGTGGTTGGAGTGAGAAAGAGGTTCCTTGGTGTTTTCTGTGAAACGCTTTAGCAGCCCGTTGGTGCTAGTATGGAGTCAGGGGATGGATGAAGCGGAGAGCCCCGTTTGGAGTGAGGCTGCAAAGGGCATGCCAAGGGAAGTGTTGTGCTGTGCAAAGACTCGTGCTGCGCACACTTTGTGGTTGGAGTGAGAAACAGGTTTGTAGGTGTTTTCTGCGAAACACTTTAGCAGCCCGTTGGTGCTAGTATGGAGTTAGGGGCTGGATGAAGCGGAGAGCCCCGTTTGGAGTGAGGCTGCAAAGGGCATGCCAAGGGAAGTGTTCTGCTGTGCGAAGATTCGTGCCGCGCACGCTTTGTGGTTGGAGTGAGAAACAGGTTTGTAGGTGTTTTCTGCGAAACGCTTTAGCAGCCCGTTGGTGCTAGTATGGAGTTAGGGGATGGATGAAGCGGAGAGCCCCGTTTGGAGTGAGGCTGCAAAGGGCATGCCAAGGGAAGTGTTCTGCTGTGCCAAGACTTGTGCTGCGCACACTTTGTGGTTGGAGTGAGAAATAGGTTTGTTGGTGTTTTCTGCGAAACGCTTTAGCAGCCCGTTGGTGCTAGTATGGAGTTAGGGGCTGGATGAAGCGGAGAGCCCCGTTTGGAGTGAGGCTGCAAAGGGCATGCCAAGGGAAGTGTTCTGCTGTGCCAAGACTCGTGCTGCGCACACTTTGTGGTAGGATTGAGAAACAGGTTCCTTGGTGTTTTCTGCGAAACGCTTTAGCAGCCCGTTGGTGCTAGTATGCAGTTAGGGGATGGATGAAGCGGAGAGCCCCGTTTGGAGTGAGGCTGCAAAGGGCATGCCAAGGGAAGGGTTCTGCTGTGCCAAGACTCGTGCTGCGCACACTTTGTGCTTGTAGTGAGAAAGAGGTTCCTTGGTGTTTTCTGCGAAACGCTTTAGCATCCCGTTGGTGCTTGTATGGAGTTAGGGGATGGATGAAGCGGAGAGCCCCGTTTGGAGTGAGGCTGCAAAGGGCATGCCAAGGGAAGTGTTGTGCTGTGCCAAGACTCGTGCTGCGCACACTTTGTGGTTGGAGTGAGAAACAGGTTTGTAGGTGTTTTCTGCGAAACACTTTAGTAGCCCATTGGTGCTAGTATGGAGTTAGGGGATGGATGAAGCGGAGAGCCCCGTTTGGAGTGAGGCTGCAAAGGGCATGCCAAGGGAAGTGTTGTGCTCTGCCAAGACTCGTGCTGCGCACACTTTGTGGTTGGATTGAGAAACAGGTTTGTTGGTGTTTTCTGCGAAACGCTTTAGCAGCCCGTTGGTGCAATATGGAGTTAGGGGCTGGATTAAGCGGAGAGCCCCGTTTGGAGTGAGGCTGCAAAGGGCATGCCAAGGGAGGTGTTCTGCTGTGCCAAGACTCGTGCTGCGCACACTATGTGGTTGGAGTGAGAAACAGGTTCGTTGGTGTTTTCTGCGAAACGCTTTAGCAGGCCGTTGGTGCTAGTATGCAGTTAGGGGACGGATGAAGCGGAGAGCCCCGTTTGGAGTGAGGCTGCAAAGGGCATGCCAAGGGAAGTGTTGTGCTGTGCCAAGACTCGTGCTGCGCACACTTTGTGGTTGGAGTGAGAAACAGGTTTGTAGGTGTTTTCTGCGAAACACTTTAGTAGCCCATTGGTGCTAGTATGGAGTTAGGGGATGGATGAAGCGGAGAGCCCCGTTTGGAGTGAGGCTGCAAAGGGCATGCCAAAGGAAGTGTTCTGCTGTGCCAAGACTCGTGCCGCGCACGCTTTGTGGTTGGAGTGAGAAACAGGTTCCTTGGTGTTTTCTGCGAAACGCTTTAGCAGCCCGTTGGTGCTAGTATGGAGTTAGGGGATGGATGAAGCAGAGAGTCCCGTTTGCAGTGGGGTTGCAAAGGGCATGCCAAGGGAAGTGTTCTGCTGTGCCAAGACTCGTGCTGCGCACACTTTGTGGTTGGAGTGAGAAAGAGGTTCCTTGGTGTTTTCTGCGAAACGCTTTAGCATCCCGTTGGTGCTAGTATGGAGTTAGGCGATGGATGAAGCGGAGAGCCCCGTTTGGAGTGGGGCTGCAAAGGGCATGCCAAGGGAAGTGTTCTGCTGTGCCAAGACTCGTGCTGCGCACGCTTTGTGGTTGGAGTGAGAAAGAGGTTCCTTGGTGTTTTCTGCGAAACGCTTTAGCAGCCCGTTGGTGCTAGTATGGAGTTAGGGGATGGATGAAGCGGAGAGCCCCGTTTGGAGTGAGGCTGCAAAGGGCATGCCAAGGGAAGTGTTGTCCTGTGCAAAGACTCGTGCTGGGCATACTTTGTGGTTGGAGTGAGAAAGAGGTTCATTGGTGTTTTCTGCGAAACGCTTTAGCAGCCCGTTGGTGCTTGTATGGAATTAGGGGATGGATGAAGCGGAGAGCCCCGTTTGGAGTGAGGCTGCAAAGGGCATGCCAGGGAAGTGTTGTGCTGTGCAAAGACTCGTGCTGTGCACACTTTGTGGTTTGAGTGAGAAACAGGTTTGTAGGTGTTTTCTGCGAAACGCTTTAGCAGCCCGTTGGTGCTTGTATGGAGTTAGGGGCTGGATGAAGCGGAGAGCCCCGTTTGGAGTGAGGCTGCAAAGGGCATGCCAAGGGAAGGGTTCTGCTGTGCTAAGACTCGGGTTGCACACACTTTGTGGTTGGAGTGAGAAAGAGGTTCCTTGGTGTTTTCTGCGAAACGCTTTAGCAGCCCGTTGGTGCTAGTATGGAGTCAGGGGATGGATGAAGCAGAGAGTCCCGTTTGGAGTGGGGCTGCAAAGGGCATGCCAAGGGAAGTGTTCTGCTGTGCCAAGACTCGTGCTGCGCACGCTTTGTGGTTGGAGTGAGAAAGAGGTTCCTTGGTGTTTTCTGTGAAACGCTTTAGCAGCCCGTTGGTGCTAGTATGGAGTCAGGGGATGGATGAAGCGGAGAGCCCCGTTTGGAGTGAGGCTGCAAAGGGCATGCCAAGGGAAGTGTTGTGCTGTGCAAAGACTCGTGCTGCGCACACTTTGTGGTTGGAGTGAGAAACAGGTTTGTAGGTGTTTTCTGCGAAACACTTTAGCAGCCCGTTGGTGCTAGTATGGAGTTAGGGGCTGGATGAAGCGGAGAGCCCCGTTTGGAGTGAGGCTGCAAAGGGCATGCCAAGGGAAGTGTTCTGCTGTGCCAAGATTCGTGCCGCGCACTCTTTGTGGTTGGAGTGAGAAACAGGTTCCTTGGTGTTTTCTGCGAAACGCTTTAGCAGCCCGTTGGTGCTAGTATGGAGTTAGGGGATGGATGAAGCGGAGAGCCCCGTTTGGAGTGAGGCTGCAAAGGGCATGCCAAGGGAAGTGTTCTGCTGTGCCAAGACTTGTGCTGCGCACACTTTGTGGTTGGAGTGAGAAATAGGTTTGTTGGTGTTTTCTGCGAAACGCTTTAGCAGCCCGTTGGTGCTAGTATGGAGTTAGGGGCTGGATGAAGCGGAGAGCCCCGTTTGGAGTGAGGCTGCAAAGGGCATGCCAAGGGAAGTGTTCTGCTGTGCCAAGACTCGTGCTGCGCACACTTTGTGGTTGGATTGAGAAACAGGTTCCTTGGTGTTTTCTGCGAAACGCTTTAGCAGCCCGTTGGTGCTAGTATGGAGTTAGGGGATGGATGAAGCGGAGAGCCCCGTTTGGAGTGAGGCTGCAAAGGGCATCCCAAGGGAAGGGTTCTGCTGTGCCAAGACTCGTGCTGCGCACACTTTGTGCTTGTAGTGAGAAAGAGGTTCCTTGGTGTTTTCTGCGAAACGCTTTAGCATCCCGTTGGTGCTTGTATGGAGTTAGGGGATGGATGAAGCGGAGAGCCCCTTTTGGAGTGAAGCTGCAAAGGGCATGCCAAGGGAAGTGTTCTGCTGTGCCAAGACTCGTGCTGCGCACACTTTGTGGTTGGAGTGAGAAACAGGTTTGTTGGTGTTTTCTGCGAAACGCTTTAGCATCCCGTTGGTGCTAGTATGGAGTTAGGGGCTGGATGAAGCGGAGAGCCCCGTTTGGAGTGAGGCTGCAAAGGGCATGCCAAGGGAAGTGTTCTGCTGTGCGAAGATTCGTGCCGCGCACGCTTTGTGGTTGGAGTGAGAAACAGGTTTGTTGGTGTTTTCTGCGAAACGCTTTAGCAGCCCGTTGGTGCTAGTATGGAGTTAGGGGCTGGATGAAGCGGAGAGCCCCGTTTGGAGTGAGGCTGCAAAGGGCATGCCAAGGGAAGTGTTCTGCTGTGCCAAGACTTGTGCTGCGCACACTTTGTGGTTGGAGTGAGAAACAGGTTTGTTGGTGTTTTCTGCGAAACGCTTTAGCAGCCCGTTGGTGCTAGTATGGAGTTAGGGGCTGGATGAAGCGGAGAGCCCCGTTTGGAGTGAGGCTGCAAAGGGCATGCCAAGGGAAGTGTTTTGCTGTGCCAAGACTCACGCTGCGCACACTTTGTGGTTCGAGTGAGAAAGAGGTTCCTTGGTGTTTTCTGCGAAACGCTTTAGCAGCCCGTTGGTGCTAGTATGGAGTTAGGGGACGGATGAAGCGGAGAGCCCCGTTTGGAGTGAGGCTGCAAAGGGCATGGCAAGGGAAGTGTTGTGCTCTGCCAAGACTCGTGCTGCGCACACTTTGTGGTTGGATTGAGAAACAGGTTTGTTGGTGTTTTCTGCGAAACGCTTTAGCAGCCCGTTGGTGCTAGTATGGAGTTAGGGGATGGATGAAGCGGAGAGCCCCGTTTGGAGTGAGGCTGCAAAGGGCATGCCAAGGGAAGTGTTTTGCTGTGCCAAGACTCACGCTGCGCACACTTTGTGGTTGGAGTGAGAAAGAGGTTCCTTGGTGTTTTCTGCGAAACGCTTTAGCAGCCCGTTGGTGCTAGTATGGAGTTAGGGGACGGATGAAGCGGAGAGCCCCGTTTGGAGTGAGGCTGCAAAGGGCATGCCAAGGGAAGTGTTGTGCTCTGCCAAGACTCGTGCTGCGCACACTTTGTGGTTGGATTGAGAAACAGGTTTGTTGGTGTTTTCTGCGAAACGCTTTAGCAGCCCGTTGGTGCAATATGGAGTTAGGGGCTGGGTTAAGCGGAGAGCCCCGTTTGGAGTGAGGCTGCAAAGGGCATGCCAAGGGAGGTGTTCTGCTGTGCCAAGACTCGTGCTGCGCACACTTTGTGGTTGGAGTGAGAAACAGGTTCGTTGGTGTTTTCTGCGAAACGCTTTAGCAGCCCGTTGGCGCTAGTATGCAGTTAGGGGACGGATGAAGCGGAGAGCCCCGTTTGGAGTGAGGCTGCAAAGGGCATGCCAAGGGAAGTGTTGTGCTCTGCCAAGACTCGTGCTGCGCACACTTTGTGGTTGGAGTGAGAAACAGGTTTGTAGGTGTTTTCTGCGAAACACTTTAGTAGCCCATTGGTGCTAGTATGGAGTTAGGGGATGGATGAAGCGGAGAGCCCCGTTTGGAGTGAGGCTGCAAAGGGCATGCCAAAGGAAGTGTTCTGTTGTGCCAAGACTCGTGCCGCGCACGCTTTGTGGTTGGAGTGAGAAACAGGTTCCTTGGTGTTTTCTGCGAAACGCTTTAGCAGCCCGTTGGTGCTTGTATGGAGTTAGGGGATGGATGAAGCGGAGAGCCCCGTTTGGAGTGAGGCTGCAAAGGGCATGCCAGGGAAGTGTTGTGCTGTGCAAAGACTCGTGCTGTGCACACTTTGTGGTTTGAGTGAGAAACAGGTTTGTAGGTGTTTTCTGCGAAACGCTTTAGCAGCCCGTTGGTGCTAGTATCGAGTTAGGGGCTGGATGAAGCGGAGAGCCCCGTTTGGAGTGAGGCTGCAAAGGGCATGCCAAGGGAAGGGTTCCGCTGTGCTAAGACTCAGGTTGCACACACTTTGTGGTTGGAGTGAGAAAGAGGTTCCTTGGTGTTTTCTGCGAAACGCTTTAGCAGCCCGTTGGTGCTAGTATGGAGTCAGGGGATGGATGAAGCAGAGAGTCCCGTTTGGAGTGGGGCTGCAAAGGGCATGCCAAGGGAAGTGTTCTGCTGTGCCAAGACTCGTGCTGCGCACACTTTGTGGTTGGAGTGAGAAAGAGGTTCCTTGGTGTTTTCTGCGAAACGCTTTAGCAGCCCGTTGGTGCTAGTATGGAGTCAGGGGATGGATGAAGCGGAGAGCCCCGTTTGGAGTGAGGCTGCAAAGGGCATGCCAAGGGAAGTGTTGTGCTGTGCCAAGACTCGTGCTGCGCACGCTTTGTGGTTGGAGTGAGAAACAGGTTTGTAGGTGTTTTCTGCGAAACGCTTTAGCAGCCCGTTGGTGCTAGTATGGAGTTAGGGGATGGATGAAGCGGAGAGCCCCGTTTGGAGTGAGGCTGCAAAGGGCATGCCAAGGGAAGTGTTCTGCTGTGCCAAGATTCGTGCCGCGCACGCTTTGTGGTTGGAGTGAGAAACAGGTTTGTTGGTGTTTTCTGCGAAACGCTTTAGCAGCCCGTTGGTGCTAGTATGGAGTTAGGGGATGGATGAAGCGGAGAGCCCCGTTTGGAGTGAGGCTGCAAAGGGCATGCCAAGGGAAGTGTTCTGCTGTGCCAAGACTTGTGCTGCGCACACCTTGTGGTTGGAGTGAGAAACAGGTTTGTTGGTGTTTTCTGCGAAACGCTTTAGCAGCCCGTTGGTGCTAGTATGGAGTTAGGGGCTGGATGAAGCGGAGAGCCCCGTTTGGAGTGAGGCTGCAAAGGGCATGCCAAGGCAAGTGTTTTGCTGTGCCAAGACTCGTGCTGCGCACACTTTGTGGTTGGAGTGAGAAAGAGGTTCCTTGGTGTTTTCTGCGAAACGCTTTAGCAGCCCGTTGGTGCTAGTATGGAGTTAGGGGATGGATGAAGCGGAGAGCCCCGTTTGGAGTGAGGCTGCAAAGGGCATGCCAAGGGAAGTGTTTTGCTGTGCCAAGACTCACGCTGCGCACACTTTGTGGTTGGAGTGAGAAAGAGGTTCCTTGGTGTTTTCTGCGAAACACTTTAGCAGCCCGTTGGTGCTAGTATGGAGTTAGGGGATGGATGAAGCGGAGAGCCCCGTTTGGAGTGAGGCTGCAAAGGGCATGCCAAGGGAAGTGTTGTGCTCTGCCAAGACTCGTGCTGCGCACACTTTGTGGTTGGATTGAGAAACAGGTTTGTTGGTGTTTTCTGCGAAACGCTTTAGCAGCCCGTTGGTGCAATATGGAGTTAGGGGCTGGATTAAGCGGAGAGCCCCGTTTGGAGTGAGGCTGCAAAGGGCATGCCAAGGGAGGTGTTCTGCTGTGCCAAGACTCGTGCTGCGCACACTTTGTGGTTGGAGTGAGAAACAGGTTCGTTGGTGTTTTCTGCGAAACGCTTTAGCAGGCCGTTGGTGCTAGTATGCAGTTAGGGGACGGATGAAGCGGAGAGCCCCGTTTGGAGTGAGGCTGCAAAGGGCATGCCAAGGGAAGTGTTGTGCTGTGCCAAGACTCGTGCTGCGCACACTTTGTGGTTGGAGTGAGAAACAGGTTTGTAGGTGTTTTCTGCGAAACACTTTAGCAGCCCGTTGGTGCTAGTATGGAGTTAGGGGATGGATGAAGCGGAGAGCCCCGTTTGGAGTGAGGCTGCAAAGGGCATGCCAAAGGAAGTGTTCTGCTGTGCCAAGACTCGTGCCGCGCACGCTTTGTGGTTGGAGTGAGAAACAGGTTCCTTGGTGTTTTCTGCGAAACGCTTTAGCAGCCCGTTGGTGCTAGTATGGAGTTAGGGGATGGATGAAGCAGAGAGTCCCGTTTGCAGTGGGGTTGCAAAGGGCATGCCAAGGGAAGTGTTCTGCTGTGCCAAGACTCGTGCTGCGCACACTTTGTGGTTGGAGTGAGAAAGAGGTTCCTTGGTGTTTTCTGCGAAACGCTTTAGCATCCCGTTGGTGCTAGTATGGAGTTAGGCGATGGATGAAGCGGAGAGCCCCGTTTGGAGTGGGGCTGCAAAGGGCATGCCAAGGGAAGTGTTCTGCTGTGCCAAGACTCGTGCTGCGCACGCTTTGTGGTTGGAGTGAGAAAGAGGTTCCTTGGTGTTTTCTGCGAAACGCTTTAGCAGCCCGTTGGTGCTAGTATGGAGTTAGGGGATGGATGAAGCGGAGAGCCCCGTTTGGAGTGAGGCTGCAAAGGGCATGCCAAGGGAAGTGTTGTCCTGTGCAAAGACTCGTGCTGGGCATACTTTGTGGTTGGAGTGAGAAAGAGGTTCATTGGTGTTTTCTGCGAAACGCTTTAGCAGCCCGTTGGTGCTTGTATGGAATTAGGGGATGGATGAAGCGGAGAGCCCCGTTTGGAGTGAGGCTGCAAAGGGCATGCCAGGGAAGTGTTGTGCTGTGCAAAGACTCGTGCTGTGCACACTTTGTGGTTTGAGTGAGAAACAGGTTTGTAGGTGTTTTCTGCGAAACGCTTTAGCAGCCCGTTGGTGCTTGTATGGAGTTAGGGGCTGGATGAAGCGGAGAGCCCCGTTTCGAGTGAGGCTGCAAAGGGCATGCCAAGGGAAGGGTTCTGCTGTGCTAAGACTCGGGTTGCACACACTTTGTGGTTGGAGTGAGAAAGAGGTTCCTTGGTGTTTTCTGTGAAACGCTTTAGCAGCCCGTTGGTGCTAGTATGGAGTCAGGGGATGGATGAAGCGGAGAGCCCCGTTTGGAGTGAGGCTGCAAAGGGCATGCCAAGGGAAGTGTTGTGCTGTGCAAAGACTCGTGCTGCGCACACTTTGTGGTTGGAGTGAGAAACAGGTTTGTAGGTGTTTTCTGCGAAACACTTTAGCAGCCCGTTGGTGCAATATGGAGTTAGGGGCTGGGTTAAGCGGAGAGCCCCGTTTGGAGTGAGGCTGCAAAGGGCATGCCAAGGGAGGTGTTCTGCTGTGCCAAGACTCGTGCTGCGCACACTTTGTGGTTGGAGTGAGAAACAGGTTCGTTGGTGTTTTCTGCGAAACGCTTTAGCAGCCCGTTGGCGCTAGTATGCAGTTAGGGGACGGATGAAGCGGAGAGCCCCGTTTGGAGTGAGGCTGCAAAGGGCATGCCAAGGGAAGTGTTGTGCTCTGCCAAGACTCGTGCTGCGCACACTTTGTGGTTGGAGTGAGAAACAGGTTTGTAGGTGTTTTCTGCGAAACACTTTAGTAGCCCATTGGTGCTAGTATGGAGTTAGGGGATGGATGAAGCGGAGAGCCCCGTTTGGAGTGAGGCTGCAAAGGGCATGCCAAAGGAAGTGTTCTGTTGTGCCAAGACTCGTGCCGCGCACGCTTTGTGGTTGGAGTGAGAAACAGGTTCCTTGGTGTTTTCTGCGAAACGCTTTAGCAGCCCGTTGGTGCTTGTATGGAGTTAGGGGATGGATGAAGCGGAGAGCCCCGTTTGGAGTGAGGCTGCAAAGGGCATGCCAGGGAAGTGTTGTGCTGTGCAAAGACTCGTGCTGTGCACACTTTGTGGTTTGAGTGAGAAACAGGTTTGTAGGTGTTTTCTGCGAAACGCTTTAGCAGCCCGTTGGTGCTAGTATCGAGTTAGGGGCTGGATGAAGCGGAGAGCCCCGTTTGGAGTGAGGCTGCAAAGGGCATGCCAAGGGAAGGGTTCCGCTGTGCTAAGACTCGGGTTGCACACACTTTGTGGTTGGAGTGAGAAAGAGGTTCCTTGGTGTTTTCTGCGAAACGCTTTAGCAGCCCGTTGGTGCTAGTATGGAGTCAGGGGATGGATGAAGCAGAGAGTCCCGTTTGGAGTGGGGCTGCAAAGGGCATGCCAAGGGAAGTGTTCTGCTGTGCCAAGACTCGTGCTGCGCACACTTTGTGGTTGGAGTGAGAAAGAGGTTCCTTGGTGTTTTCTGCGAAACGCTTTAGCAGCCCGTTGGTGCTAGTATGGAGTCAGGGGATGGATGAAGCGGAGAGCCCCGTTTGGAGTGAGGCTGCAAAGGGCATGCCAAGGGAAGTGTTGTGCTGTGCCAAGACTCGTGCTGCGCACGCTTTGTGGTTGGAGTGAGAAACAGGTTTGTAGGTGTTTTCTGCGAAACGCTTTAGCAGCCCGTTGGTGCTAGTATGGAGTTAGGGGATGGATGAAGCGGAGAGCCCCGTTTGGAGTGAGGCTGCAAAGGGCATGCCAAGGGAAGTGTTCTGCTGTGCCAAGATTCGTGCCGCGCACGCTTTGTGGTTGGAGTGAGAAACAGGTTTGTTGGTGTTTTCTGCGAAACGCTTTAGCAGCCCGTTGGTGCTAGTATGGAGTTAGGGGATGGATGAAGCGGAGAGCCCCGTTTGGAGTGAGGCTGCAAAGGGCATGCCAAGGGAAGTGTTCTGCTGTGCCAAGACTTGTGCTGCGCACACCTTGTGGTTGGAGTGAGAAACAGGTTTGTTGGTGTTTTCTGCGAAACGCTTTAGCAGCCCGTTGGTGCTAGTATGGAGTTAGGGGCTGGATGAAGCGGAGAGCCCCGTTTGGAGTGAGGCTGCAAAGGGCATGCCAAGGCAAGTGTTTTGCTGTGCCAAGACTCGTGCTGCGCACACTTTGTGGTTGGAGTGAGAAAGAGGTTCCTTGGTGTTTTCTGCGAAACGCTTTAGCAGGCCGTTGGTGCTAGTATGGAGTTAGGGGATGGATGAAGCGGAGAGCCCCGTTTGGAGTGAGGCTGCAAAGGGCATGCCAAGGGAAGTGTTTTGCTGTGCCAAGACTCACGCTGCGCACACTTTGTGGTTGGAGTGAGAAAGAGGTTCCTTGGTGTTTTCTGCGAAACACTTTAGCAGCCCGTTGGTGCTAGTATGGAGTTAGGGGATGGATGAAGCGGAGAGCCCCGTTTGGAGTGAGGCTGCAAAGGGCATGCCAAGGGAAGTGTTGTGCTCTGCCAAGACTCGTGCTGCGCACACTTTGTGGTTGGATTGAGAAACAGGTTTGTTGGTGTTTTCTGCGAAACGCTTTAGCAGCCCGTTGGTGCAATATGGAGTTAGGGGCTGGATTAAGCGGAGAGCCCCGTTTGGAGTGAGGCTGCAAAGGGCATGCCAAGGGAGGTGTTCTGCTGTGCCAAGACTCGTGCTGCGCACACTTTGTGGTTGGAGTGAGAAACAGGTTCGTTGGTGTTTTCTGCGAAACGCTTTAGCAGGCCGTTGGTGCTAGTATGCAGTTAGGGGACGGATGAAGCGGAGAGCCCCGTTTGGAGTGAGGCTGCAAAGGGCATGCCAAGGGAAGTGTTGTGCTGTGCCAAGACTCGTGCTGCGCACACTTTGTGGTTGGAGTGAGAAACAGGTTTGTAGGTGTTTTCTGCGAAACACTTTAGTAGCCCATTGGTGCTAGTATGGAGTTAGGGGATGGATGAAGCGGAGAGCCCCGTTTGGAGTGAGGCTGCAAAGGGCATGCCAAAGGAAGTGTTCTGCTGTGCCAAGACTCGTGCCGCGCACGCTTTGTGGTTGGAGTGAGAAACAGGTTCCTTGGTGTTTTCTGCGAAACGCTTTAGCAGCCCGTTGGTGCTAGTATGGAGTTAGGGGATGGATGAAGCAGAGAGTCCCGTTTGCAGTGGGGTTGCAAAGGGCATGCCAAGGGAAGTGTTGTGCTGTGCCAAGACTCGTGCTGCGCACACTTTGTGGTTGGAGTGAGAAAGAGGTTCCTTGGTGTTTTCTGCGAAACGCTTTAGCATCCCGTTGGTGCTAGTATGGAGTTAGGCGATGGATGAAGCGGAGAGCCCCGTTTGGAGTGGGGCTGCAAAGGGCATGCCAAGGGAAGTGTTCTGCTGTGCCAAGACTCGTGCTGCGCACGCTTTGTGGTTGGAGTGAGAAAGAGGTTCCTTGGTGTTTTCTGCGAAACGCTTTAGCAGCCCGTTGGTGCTAGTATGGAGTTAGGGGCTGGATGAAGCGGAGAGCCCCGTTTGGAGTGAGGCTGCAAAGGGCATGCCAAGGGAAGTGTTGTCCTGTGCAAAGACTCGTGCTGGGCATACTTTGTGGTTGGAGTGAGAAAGAGGTTCATTGGTGTTTTCTGCGAAACGCTTTAGCAGCCCGTTGGTGCTTGTATGGAATTAGGGGATGGATGAAGCGGAGAGCCCCGTTTGGAGTGAGGCTGCAAAGGGCATGCCAGGGAAGTGTTGTGCTGTGCAAAGACTCGTGCTGTGCACACTTTGTGGTTTGAGTGAGAAACAGGTTTGTAGGTGTTTTCTGCGAAACGCTTTAGCAGCCCGTTGGTGCTTGTATGGAGTTAGGGGCTGGATGAAGCGGAGAGCCCCGTTTCGAGTGAGGCTGCAAAGGGCATGCCAAGGGAAGGGTTCTGCTGTGCTAAGACTCGGGTTGCACACACTTTGTGGTTGGAGTGAGAAAGAGGTTCCTTGGTGTTTTCTGTGAAACGCTTTAGCAGCCCGTTGGTGCTAGTATGGAGTCAGGGGATGGATGAAGCGGAGAGCCCCGTTTGGAGTGAGGCTGCAAAGGGCATGCCAAGGGAAGTGTTGTGCTGTGCAAAGACTCGTGCTGCGCACACTTTGTGGTTGGAGTGAGAAACAGGTTTGTAGGTGTTTTCTGCGAAACACTTTAGCAGCCCGTTGGTGCTAGTATGGAGTTAGGGGCTGGATGAAGCCGAGAGCCCCGTTTGGAGTGAGGCTGCAAAGGGCATGCCAAGGGAAGTGTTCTGCTGTGCCAAGATTCGTGCCGCGCACGCTTTGTGGTTGGAGTGAGAAACAGGTTCCTTGGTGTTTTCTGCGAAACGCTTTAGCAGCCCGTTGGTGCTAGTATGGAGTTAGGGGATGGATGAAGCAGAGAGTCCAGTTTGGAGTGGGGTTGCAAAGGGCATGCCAAGGGAAGTGTTCTGCTGTGCCAAGACTCGTGCTGCGCACACTTTGTGGTTGGAGTGAGAAAGAGGTTCCTTGGTGTTTTCTGCGAAACGCTTTAGCAGCCCGTTGGTGCTAGTATGGAGTTAGGGGATGGATGAAGCGGAGAGCCCCGTTTGGAGTGGGGCTGCAAAGGGCATGCCAAGGGAAGTGTTCTGCTGTGCCAAGACTCGTGCTGCACACGCTTTGTGGTTGGAGTGAGAAAGAGGTTCCTTGGTGTTTTCTGCGAAACGCTTTAGCAGGCCGTTGGTGCTAGTATGGAGTTAGGGGATGGATGAAGCGGAGAGCCCCGTTTGGAGTGAGGCTGCAAAGGGCATGCCAAGGGAAGTGTTCTGCTGTGCCAAGACTCATGCTGCGCACACTTTGTGGTTGGATTGAGAAACAGGTTCCTTGGTGTTTTCTGCGAAACGCTTTAGCAGGCCGTTGGTGCTAGTATGGAGTTAGGGGACGGATGAAGCGGAGAGCCCCGTTTGGAGTGAGGCTACAAAGGGCATGCCAAGGGAAGTGTTGTGCTGTGCAAAGACTCGTGCTGCGCATACTTTGTGGTTGGAGTGAGAAAGAGGTTCATTGGTGTTTTCTGCGAAACGCTTTAGCAGCCCGTTGGTGCTTATATGGAGTTAGGGGATGGATGAAGCGGAGAGCCCCGTTTGGAGTGAGGCTGCAAAGGGCATGCCAGGGAAGCGTTGTGCTGTGCAAAGACTCGTGCTGTGCACACTTTGTGGTGTGAGTGAGAAACAGGTTTGTAGGTGTTTTCTGCGAAACGCTTTAGCAGCTCGTTGGTGCTAGTATGGAGTTAGGGGCTGGATGAAGCGGAGAGCCCCGTTTGGAGTGAGGCTGCAAAGGGCATGCCAAGGGAAGTGTTCTGCTGTACGAAGATTCGTGCCGCGCACGCTTTGTGGTTGGAGTGAGAAACAGGTTTGTTGGTGTTTTCTGCGAAACGCTTTAGCAGCCCGTTGGTGCTAGTATGGAGTTAGGGGCTGGATGAAGCGGAGAGCCCCGTTTGGAGTGAGGCTGCAAAGGGCATGCCAAGGGAAGTGTTCTGCTGTGACAAGACTTGTGCTGCGCACACTTTGTGGTTGGAGTGAGAAACAGGTTTGTTGGTGTTTTCTGCGAAACGCTTTAGCAGCCCGTTGGTGCTAGTATGGAGTTAGGGGCTGGATGAAGCGGAGAGCCCCGTTTGGAGTGAGGCTGCAAAGGGCATGCCAAGGGAAGTGTTTTGCTGTGCCAAGACTCACGCTGCGCACACTTTGTGGTTCGAGTGAGAAAGAGGTTCCTTGGTGTTTTCTGCGAAACGCTTTAGCAGCCCGTTGGTGCTAGTATGGAGTTAGGGGACGGATGAAGCGGAGAGCCCCGTTTGGAGTGAGGCTGCAAAGGGCATGCCAAGGGAAGTGTTGTGCTCTGCCAAGACTCGTGCTGCGCACACTTTGTGGTTGGATTGAGAAACAGGTTTGTTGGTGTTTTCTGCGAAACGCTTTAGCAGCCCGTTGGTGCTAGTATGGAGTTAGGGGCTGGATGAAGCGGAGAGCCCCGTTTGGAGTGAGGCTGCAAAGGGCATGCCAAAGGAAGTGTTCTGTTGTGCCAAGACTCGTGCCGCGCACGCTTTGTGGTTGGAGTGAGAAACAGGTTCCTTGGTGTTTTCTGCGAAACGCTTTAGCAGCCCGTTGGTGCTTGTATGGAGTTAGGGGATGGATGAAGCGGAGAGCCCCGTTTGGAGTGAGACTGCAAAGGGCATGCCAGGGAAGTGTTGTGCTGTGCAAAGACTCGTGCTGTGCACACTTTGTGGTTTGAGTGAGAAACAGGTTTGTAGGTGTTTTCTGCGAAACGCTTTAGCAGCCCGTTGGTGCTAGTATCGAGTTAGGGGCTGGATGAAGCGGAGAGCCCCGTTTGGAGTGAGGCTGCAAAGGGCATGCCAAGGGAAGGGTTCCGCTGTGCTAAGACTCGGGTTGCACACACTTTGTGGTTGGAGTGAGAAAGAGGTTCCTTGGTGTTTTCTGCGAAACGCTTTAGCAGCCCGTTGGTGCTAGTATGGAGTCAGGGGATGGATGAAGCAGAGAGTCCCGTTTGGAGTGGGGCTGCAAAGGGCATGCCAAGGGAAGTGTTCTGCTGTGCCAAGACTCGTGCTGCGCACACTTTGTGGTTGGAGTGAGAAAGAGGTTCCTTGGTGTTTTCTGTGAAACGCTTTAGCAGCCCGTTGGTGCTAGTATGGAGTCAGGGGATGGATGAAGCGGAGAGCCCCGTTTGGAGTGAGGCTGCAAAGGGCATGCCAAGGGAAGTGTTGTGCTGTGCCAAGACTCGTGCTGCGTACGCTTTGTGGTTGGAGTGAGAAACAGGTTTGTAGGTGTTTTCTGCGAAACGCTTTAGCAGCCCGTTGGTGCTAGTATGGAGTTAGGGGATGGATGAAGCGGAGAGCCCCGTTTGGAGTGAGGCTGCAAAGGGCATGCCAAGGGAAGTGTTCTGCTGTGCCAAGATTCGTGCCGCGCACGCTTTGTGGTTGGAGTGAGAAACAGGTTCCTTGGTGTTTTCTGCAAAACGCTTTAGCAGCCCGTTGGTGCTAGTATGGAGTTAGGGGATGGATGAAGCGGAGAGCCCCGTTTGGAGTGAGGCTGCAAAGGGCATGCCAAGGGAAGTGTTCTGCTGTGCCAAGACTTGTGCTGCGCACACTTTGTGGTTGGAGTGAGAAACAGGTTTGTTGGTGTTTTCTGCGAAACGCTTTAGCAGCCCGTTGGTGCTAGTATGGAGTTAGGGGCTGGATGAAGCGGAGAGCCCCGTTTGGAGTGAGGCTGCAAAGGGCATGCCAAGGGAAGTGTTCTGCTGTGCCAAGATTCGTGCCGCGCACGCTTTGTGGTTGGAGTGAGAAACAGGTTTGTTGGTGTTTTCTGCGAAACGTTTTAGCAGCCCGTTGGTGCTAGTATGGAGTTAGGGGATGGATGAAGCGGAGAGCCCCGTTTGGAGTGAGGCTGCAAAGGGCATGCCAAGGGAAGTGTTCTGCTGTGCCAAGACTTGTGCTGCGCACACCTTGTGGTTGGAGTGAGAAACAGGTTTGTTGGTGTTTTCTGCGAAACGCTTTAGCAGCCCGTTGGTGCTAGTATGGAGTTAGGGGCTGGATGAAGCGGAGAGCCCCGTTTGGAGTGAGGCTGCAAAGGGCATGCCAAGGGAAGTGTTTTGCTGTGCCAAGACTCGTGCTGCGCACACTTTGTGGTTGGAGTGAGAAAGAGGTTCCTTGGTGTTTTCTGCGAAACGCTTTAGCAGCCCATTGGTGCTAGTATGGAGTTAGGGGATGGATGAAGCGGAAAGCCCCGTTTGGAGTGAGGCTGCAAAGGGCATGCCAAGGGAAGTGTTTTGCTGTGCCAAGACTCACGCTGCGCACACTTTGTGGTTGGAGTGAGAAAGAGGTTCCTTGGTGTTTTCTGCGAAACACTTTAGCAGCCCGTTGGTGCTAGTATGGAGTTAGGGGATGGATGAAGCGGAGAGCCCCGTTTGGAGTGAGGCTGCAAAGGGCATGCCAAGGGAAGTGTTGTGCTCTGCCAAGACTCGTGCTGCGCACACTTTGTGGTTGGATTGAGAAACAGGTTTGTTGGTGTTTTCTGCGAAACGCTTTAGCAGCCCGTTGGTGCAATATGGAGTTAGGGGCTGGATGAAGCGGAGAGCCCCGTTTGGAGTGAGGCTGCAAAGGGCATGCCAAGGGAGGTGTTCTGCTGTGCTAAGACTCGTGCTGCGCACACTTTGTGGTTGGAGTGAGAAACAGGTTCGTTGGTGTTTTCTGCGAAACGCTTTAGCAGGCCGTTGGTGCTAGTATGCAGTTAGGGGACGGATGAAGCGGAGAGCCCCGTTTGGAGTGAGGCTGCAAAGGGCATGCCAAGGGAAGTGTTGTGCTGTGCCAAGACTCGTGCTGCGCACACTTTGTGGTTGGAGTGAGAAACAGGTTTGTAGGTGTTTTCTGCGAAACACTTTAGTAGCCCATTGGTGCTAGTATGGAGTTAGGGGATGGATGAAGCGGAGAGCCCCGTTTGGAGTGAGGCTGCAAAGGGCATGCCAAAGGAAGTGTTCTGCTGTGCCAAGACTCGTGCCGCGCACGCTTTGTGGTTGGAGTGAGAAACAGGTTCCTTGGTTTTTCTGCGAAACACTTTAGCAGCCCGTTGGTGCTAGTATGGAGTTAGGGGATGGATGAAGCAGAGAGTCCCGTTTGCAGTGGGGTTGCAAAGGGCATGCCAAGGGAAGTGTTGTGCTGTGCCAAGACTCGTGCTGCGCACACTTTGTGGTTGGAGTGAGAAAGAGGTTCCTTGGTGTTTTCTGCGAAACGCTTTAGCATCCCGTTGGTGCTAGTATGGAGTTAGGCGATGGATGAAGCGGAGAGCCCCGTTTGGAGTGGGGCTGCAAAGGGCATGCCAAGGGAAGTGTTCTGCTGTGCCAAGACTCGTGCTGCGCACGCTTTGTGGTTGGAGTGAGAAAGAGGTTCCTTGGTGTTTTCTGCGAAACGCTTTAGCAGCCCGTTGGTGCTAGTATGGAGTTAGGGGATGGATGAAGCGGAGAGCCCCGTTTGGAGTGAGGCTGCAAAGGGCATGCCAAGGGAAGTGTTCTGCTGTGCCAAGACTCGTGCTGCGCACACTTTGTGCTTGTAGTGAGAAAGAGGTTCCTTGGTGTTTTCTGCGAAACGCTTTAGCATCCCGTTGGTGCTTGTATGGAGTTAGGGGATGGATGAAGCGGAGAGCCCCGTTTGGAGTGAGGCTGCAAAGGGCATGCCAAGGGAAGTGTTGTGCTGTGCAAAGACTCGTGCTGTGCACACTTTGTGGTTGGAGTGAGAAACAGGTTCCTTGGTGTTTTCTGCGAAACGCTTTAGCAGCCCGTTGGTGCTAGTATGGAGTTAGGGGATGGATGAAGCGGAGAGCCCCGTTTGGAGTGAGGCTGCAAAGGGCATGCCAAGGGAAGTGTTGTGCTGTGCCAAGACTCGTGCTGCGCACACTTTGTGGTTGGGTTGAGAAACAGGTTTGTTGGTGTTTTCTGCGAAACGCTTTAGCAGGCCGTTGGTGCAATATGGAGTTAGGGGCTGGATTAAGCGGAGAGCCCCGTTTGGAGTGAGACTGGAAAGGGCATGCCAAGGGAGGTGTTCTGCTGTGCCAAGACTCGTGCTGCGCACACTTTGTGGTTGGAGTGAGAAACAGGTTCGTTGGTGTTTTCTGCGAAACGCTTTAGCAGGCCGTTGGTGCTAGTATGCAGTTAGGGGACGGATGAAGCGGAGAGCCCCGTTTGGAGTGAGGCTGCAAAGGGCATGCCAAGGGAAGTGTTGTGCTGTGCCAAGACTCGTGCTGCGCACACTTTGTGGTTGGAGTGAGAAAGAGGTTCCTTGGTGTTTTCTGCGAAACGCTTTAGCATCCCGTTGGTGCTAGTATGGAGTTAGGCGATGGATGAAGCGGAGAGCCCCGTTTGGAGTGGGGCTGCAAAGGGCATGCCAAGGGAAGTGTTCTGCTGTGCCAAGACTCGTGCTGCGCACGCTTTGTGGTTGGAGTGAGAAAGAGGTTCCTTGGTGTTTTCTGCGAAACGCTTTAGCAGCCCGTTGGTGCTAGTATGGAGTTAGGGGATGGATGAAGCGGAGAGCCCCGTTTGGAGTGAGGCTGCAAAGGGCATGCCAAGGGAAGTGTTGTCCTGTGCAAAGACTCGTGCTGGGCATACTTTGTGGTTGGAGTGAGAAAGAGGTTCATTGTTGTTTTCTGCGAAACGCTTTAGCAGCCCGTTGGTGCTTGTATGGAATTAGGGGATGGATGAAGCGGAGAGCCCCGTTTGGAGTGAGGCTGCAAAGGGCATGCCAGGGAAGTGTTGTCCTGTGCAAAGACTCGTGCTGGGCATACTTTGTGGTTTGAGTGAGAAACAGGTTTGTAGGTGTTTTCTGCGAAACGCTTTAGCAGCCCGTTGGTGCTTGTATGGAGTTAGGGGCTGGATGAAGCGGAGAGCCCCGTTTCGAGTGAGGCTGCAAAGGGCATGCCAAGGGAAGGGTTCTGCTGTGCTAAGACTCGGGTTGCACACACTTTGTGGTTGGAGTGAGAAAGAGGTTCCTTGGTGTTTTCTGCGAAACGCTTTAGCAGGCCGTTGGTGCTAGTATGGAGTCAGGGGATGGATGAAGCGGAGAGCCCCGTTTGGAGTGAGGCTGCAAAGGGCATGCCAAGGGAAGTGTTCTGCTGTGCCAAGACTCGTGCTGCGCACACTTTGTGGTTGGAGTGAGAAAGAGGTTCCTTGGTGTTTTCTGTGAAACGCTTTAGCAGCCCGTTGGTGCTAGTATGGAGTCAGGGGATGGATGAAGCGGAGAGCCCCGTTTGGAGTGAGGCTGCAAAGGGCATGCCAAGGGAAGTGTTGTGCTGTGCAAAGACTCGTGCTGTGCACACTTTGTGGTTTGAGTGAGAAACAGGTTTGTAGGTGTTTTCTGCGAAACACTTTAGCAGCCCGTTGGTGCTAGTATGGAGTTAGGGGCTGGATGAAGCGGAGAGCCCCGTTTGGAGTGAGGCTGCAAAGGGCATGCCAAGGGAAGTGTTCTGCTGTGCCAAGATTCGTGCCGCGCACGCTTTGTGGTTGGAGTGAGAAACAGGTTCCTTGGTGTTTTCTGCGAAACGCTTTAGCAGCCCGTTGGTGCTAGTATGGAGTTAGGGGATGGATGAAGCGGAGAGCCCCGTTTGGAGTGAGGCTGCAAAGGGCATGCCAAGGGAAGTGTTCTGCTGTGCCAAGACTTGTGCTGCGCACACTTTGTGGTTGGAGTGAGAAATAGGTTTGTTGGTGTTTTCTGCTAAACACTTTAGCAGCCCGTTGGTGCTAGTATGGAGTTAGGGGCTGGATGAAGCGGAGAGCCCCGTTTGGAGTGAGGCTGCAAAGGGCATGCCAAGGGAAGTGTTCTGCTGTGCCAAGACTCGTGCTGCGCACACTTTGTGGTTGGATTGAGAAACAGGTTCCTTGGTGTTTTCTGCGAAACGCTTTAGCAGCCCGTTGGTGCTAGTATGGAGTTAGGGGACGGATGAAGCGGAGAGCCCCGTTTGGAGTGAGGCTGCAAAGGGCATGCCAAGGGAAGTGTTCTGCTGTGCCAAGACTCGTGCTGCGCACGCTTTGTGGTTGGAGTGAGAAAGAGGTTCCTTGGTGTTTTCTGCGAAACGCTTTAGCAGCCCGTTGGTGCTAGTATGGAGTTAGGGGATGGATGAAGCGGAGAGCCCCGTTTGGAGTGAGGCTGCAAAGGGCATGCCAAGGGAAGTGTTCTGCTGTGCCAAGACTTGTGCTGCGCACACTTTGTGGTTGGAGTGAGAAATAGGTTTGTTGGTGTTTTCTGCTAAACACTTTAGCAGCCCGTTGGTGCTAGTATGGAGTTAGGGGCTGGATGAAGCGGAGAGCCCCGTTTGGAGTGAGGCTGCAAAGGGCATGCCAAGGGAAGTGTTCTGCTGTGCCAAGACTCGTGCTGCGCACACTTTGTGGTTGGAGTGAGAAACAGGTTCCTTGGTGTTTTCTGCGAAACGCTTTAGCAGCCCGTTGGTGCTAGTATGGAGTTAGGGGACGGATGAAGCGGAGAGCCCCGTTTGGAGTGAGGCTGCAAAGGGCATGCCAAGGGAAGTGTTCTGCTGTGCCAAGACTCGTGCTGCGCACGCTTTGTGGTTGGAGTGAGAAAGAGGTTCCTTGGTGTTTTCTGCGAAACGCTTTAGCAGCCCGTTGGTGCTAGTATGGAGTTAGGGGATGGATGAAGCGGAGAGCCCCGTTTGGAGTGAGGCTGCAAAGGGCATGCCAAGGGAAGTGTTCTGCTGTGCCAAGACTCGTGCTGCGCACACTTTGTGCTTGTAGTTAGAAACAGGTTCCTTGGTGTTTTCTGCGAAACGCTTTAGCATCCCGTTGGTGCTTGTATGGAGTTAGGGGATGGATGAAGCGGAGAGCCCCGTTTGGAGTGAGGCTGCAAAGGGCATGCCAAGGGAAGTGTTGTGCTGTGCAAAGACTCGTGCTGTGCACACTTTGTGGTTGGAGTGAGAAACAGGTTCCTTGGTGTTTTCTGCGAAACGCTTTAGCAGCCCGTTGGTGCTTGTATGGAGTTAGGGGATGGATGAAGCGGAGAGCCCCGTTTGGAGTGAGGCTGCAAAGGGCATGCCAAGGGAAGTGTTGTGCTGTGCCAAGACTCGTGCTGCGCACACTTTGTGGTTGGGTTGAGAAACAGGTTTGTTGGTGTTTTCTGCGAAACGCTTTAGCAGGCCGTTGGTGCAATATGGATTTAGGGGCTGGATTAAGCGGAGAGCCCCGTTTGGAGTGAGGCTGGAAAGGGCATGCCAAGGGAGGTGTTCTGCTGTGCCAAGACTCGTGCTGCGCACACTTTGTGGTTGGAGTGAGAAACAGGTTCGTTGGTGTTTTCTGCGAAACGCTTTAGCAGCCCGTTGGTGCTAGTATGGAGTTAGGGGATGGATGAAGCGGAGAGCCCCGTTTGGAGTGAGGCTGCAAAGGGCATGCCAAGGGAAGTGTTCTGCTGTGCCAAGACTCGTGCTGCGCAGAGTTTGTGGTTGGAGTGAGAAACAGGTTTGTAGGTGTTTTCTGCGAAACGCTTTAGCATCCCGTTGGTGCTAGTATGGAGTTAGGGGCTGGATGAAGCGGAGAGCCCCGTTTGGAGTGAGGCTGCAAAGGGCATGCCAACGGAAGTGTTCTGCTGTGCCAAGACTCATGCTGCGCACACTTTGTGGTTGGATTGAGAAACAGGTTCCTTGGTGTTTTCTGCGAAACGCTTTAGCAGGCCGTTGGTGCTAGTATGGAGTTAGGGGACGGATGAATCGGAGAGCCCCGTTTGGAGTGAGGCTACAAAGGGCATGCCAAAGGAAGTGTTGTGCTGTGCCAAGACTCGTGCTACGCATACTTTGTGGTTGGAGTGAGAAAGAGGTTCATTGGTGTTTTCTGCGAAACGCTTTAGCATCCCGTTGGTGCTTGTATGGAGTTAGGGGCTGGATGAAGCGGAGAGCCCCGTTTGGAGTGAGGCTGCAAAGGGCATGCCAAGGGAAGTGTTTTGCTGTGCCAAGACTCGTGCTGCGCACACTTTGTGGTTGGAGTGAGAAAGAGGTTCCTTGGTGTTTTCTGCGAAACGCTTTAGCAGCCCGTTGGTGCTAGTATGGAGTTAGGGGATGGATGAAGCGGAGAGCCCCGTTTGGAGTGAGGCTGCAAAGGGCATGCCAAGGGAAGTGTTTTGCTGTGCCAAGACTCACGCTGCGCACACTTTGTGGTTGGAGTGAGAAAGAGGTTCCTTGGTGTTTTCTGCGAAACACTTTAGCAGCCCGTTGGTGCTAGTATGGAGTTAGGGGATGGATGAAGCGGAGAGCCCCGTTTGGAGTGAGGCTGCAAAGGGCATGCCAAGGGAAGTGTTGTGCTCTGCCAAGACTCGTGCTGCGCACACTTTGTGGTTGGATTGAGAAACAGTTTTGTTGGTGTTTTCTGCGAAACGCTTTAGCAGCCCGTTGGTGCAATATGGAGTTAGGGGCTGGATTAAGCGGAGAGCCCCGTTTGGAGTGAGGCTGCAAAGGGCATGCCAAGGGAGGTGTTCTGCTGTGCCAAGACTCGTGCTGCGCACACTTTGTGGTTGGAGTGAGAAACAGGTTCGTTGGTGTTTTCTGCGAAACGCTTTAGCAGGCCGTTGGTGCTAGTATGCAGTTAGGGGACGGATGAAGCGGAGAGCCCCGTTTGGAGTGAGGCTGCAAAGGGCATGCCAAGGGAAGTGTTGTGCTGTGCCAAGACTCGTGCTGCGCACACTTTGTGGTTGGAGTGAGAAACAGGTTTGTAGGTGTTTTCTGCGAAACACTTTAGTAGCCCATTGGTGCTAGTATGGAGTTAGGGGATGGATGAAGCGGAGAGCCCCGTTTGGAGTGAGGCTGCAAAGGGCATGCCAAAGGAAGTGTTCTGCTGTGCCAAGACTCGTGCCGCGCACGCTTTGTGGTTGGAGTGAGAAACAGGTTCCTTGGTGTTTTCTGCGAAACGCTTTAGCAGCCCGTTGGTGCTAGTATGGAGTTAGGGGATGGATGAAGCAGAGAGTCCCGTTTGCAGTGGGGTTGCAAAGGGCATGCCAAGGGAAGTGTTGTGCTGTGCCAAGACTCGTGCTGCGCACACTTTGTGGTTGGAGTGAGAAAGAGGTTCCTTGGTGTTTTCTGCGAAACGCTTTAGCATCCCGTTGGTGCTAGTATGGAGTTAGGCGATGGATGAAGCGGAGAGCCCCGTTTGGAGTGGGGCTGCAAAGGGCATGCCAAGGGAAGTGTTCTGCTGTGCCAAGACTCGTGCTGCGCACGCTTTGTGGTTGGAGTGAGAAAGAGGTTCCTTGGTGTTTTCTGCGAAACGCTTTAGCAGCCCGTTGGTGCTAGTATGGAGTTAGGGGATGGATGAAGCGGAGAGCCCCGTTTGGAGTGAGGCTGCAAAGGGCATGCCAAGGGAAGTGTTGTCCTGTGCAAAGACTCGTGCTGGGCATACTTTGTGGTTGGAGTGAGAAAGAGGTTCATTGGTGTTTTCTGCGAAACGCTTTAGCAGCCCGTTGGTGCTTGTATGGAATTAGGGGATGGATGAAGCGGAGAGCCCCGTTTGGAGTGAGGCTGCCAAGGGCATGCCAGGGAAGTGTTGTGCTGTGCAAAGACTCGTGCTGTGCACACTTTGTGGTTGGAGTGAGAAACAGGTTTGTAGGTGTTTTCTGCGAAACGCTTTAGCAGCCCGTTGGTGCTTGTATGGAGTTAGGGGCTGGATGAAGCGGAGAGCCCCGTTTGGAGTGAGGCTGCAAAGGGCATGCCAAGGGAAGGGTTCTGCTGTGCTAAGACTCGGGTTGCACACACTTTGTGGTTGGAGTGAGAAACAGGTTTGTAGGTGTTTTCTGCGAAACACTTTAGTAGCCCATTGGTGCTAGTATGGAGTTAGGGGATGGATGAAGCGGAGAGCCCCGTTTGGAGTGAGGCTGCAAAGGGCATGCCAAAGGAAGTGTTCTGTTGTGCCAAGACTCGTGCCGCGCACGCTTTGTGGTTGGAGTGAGAAACAGGTTCCTTGGTGTTTTCTGCGAAACGCTTTAGCATCCCGTTGGTGCTTGTATGGAGTTAGGGGATGGATGAAGCGGAGAGCCCCGTTTGGAGTGAGACTGCAAAGGGCATGCCAGGGAAGTGTTGTGCTGTGCAAAGACTCGTGCTGTGCACACTTTGTGGTTTGAGTGAGAAACAGGTTTGTAGGTGTTTTCTGCGAAACGCTTTAGCAGCCCGTTGGTGCTAGTATCGAGTTAGGGGCTGGATGAAGCGGAGAGCCCCGTTTGGAGTGAGGCTGCAAAGGGCATGCCAAGGGAAGGGTTCCGCTGTGCTAAGACTCGGGTTGCACACACTTTGTGGTTGGAGTGAGAAAGAGGTTCCTTGGTGTTTTCTGCGAAACGCTTTAGCAGCCCGTTGGTGCTAGTATGGAGTCAGGGGATGGATGAAGCAGAGAGTCCCGTTTGGAGTGGGGCTGCAAAGGGCATGCCAAGGGAAGTGTTCTGCTGTGCCAAGACTCGTGCTGCGCACACTTTGTGGTTGGAGTGAGAAAGAGGTTCCTTGGTGTTTTCTGTGAAACGCTTTAGCAGCCCGTTGGTGCTAGTATGGAGTCAGGGGCTGGATGAAGCGGAGAGCCCCGTTTGGAGTGAGGCTGCAAAGGGCATGCCAAGGGAAGTGTTCTGCTGTGCCAAGACTCGTGCTGCGCACGCTTTGTGGTTGGAGTGAGAAACAGGTTTGTAGGTGTTTTCTGCGAAACGCTTTAGCAGCCCGTTGGTGCTAGTATGGAGTTAGGGGATGGATGAAGCGGAGAGCCCCGTTTGGAGTGAGGCTGCAAAGGGCATGACAAGGGAAGTGTTCTGCTGTGCCAAGATTCGTGCCGCGCACGCTTTGTGGTTGGAGTGAGAAACAGGTTCCTTGGTGTTTTCTGCGAAACGCTTTAGCAGCCCGTTGGTGCTAGTATGGAGTTAGGGGCTGGATGAAGCGGAGAGCCCCGTTTGGAGTGAGGCTGCAAAGGGCATGCCAAGGGAAGTGTTTTGCTGTGCCAAGACTCGTGCTGCGCACACTTTGTGGTTGGAGTGAGAAAGAGGTTCCTTGGTGTTTTCTGCGAAACGCTTTAGCAGCCCGTTGGTGCTAGTATGGAGTTAGGGGACGGATGAAGCGGAGAGCCCCGTTTGGAGTGAGGCTGCAAAGGGCATGCCAAGGGAAGTGTTCTGCTGTGCCAAGACTCGTGCTGCGCACGCTTTGTGGTTGGAGTGAGAAAGAGGTTCCTTGGTGTTTTCTGCGAAACGCTTTAGCATCCCGTTGGTGCTAGTATGGAGTTAGGGGATGGATGAAGCGGAGAGCCCCGTTTGGAGTGAGGCTGCAAAGGGCATGCCAAGGGAAGTGTTCTGCTGTGCCAAGACTCGTGCTGCGCACACTTTGTGCTTGTAGTGAGAAAGAGGTTCCTTGGTGTTTTCTGCGAAACGCTTTAGCATCCCGTTGGTGCTTGTATGGAGTTAGGGGATGGATGAAGCGGAGAGCCCCGTTTGGAGTGAGGCTGCAAAGGGCATGCCAAGGGAAGTGTTGTGCTGTGCCAAGACTCGTGCTGTGCACACTTTGTGGTTGGAGTGAGAAACAGGTTCCTTGGTGTTTTCTGCGAAACGCTTTAGCAGCCCGTTGGTGCTAGTATGGAGTTAGGGGATGGATGAAGCGGAGAGCCCCGTTTGGAGTGAGGCTGCAAAGGGCATGCCAAGGGAAGTGTTGTGCTGTGCCAAGACTCGTGCTGCGCACACTTTGTGGTTGGGTTGAGAAACAGGTTTGTTGGTGTTTTCTGCGAAACGCTTTAGCAGCCCGTTGGTGCAATATGGAGTTAGGGGCTGGATGAAGCGGAGAGCCCCGTTTGGAGTGAGGCTGGAAAGGGCATGCCAAGGGAGGTGTTCTGCTGTGCCAAGACTCGTGCTGCGCACACTTTGTGGTTGGAGTGAGAAACAGGTTCGTTGGTGTTTTCTGCGAAACGCTTTAGCAGCCCGTTGGTGCTAGTATGGAGTTAGGGGATGGATGAAGCGGAGAGCCCCGTTTGGAGTGAGGCTGCAAAGGGCATGCCAAGGGAAGTGTTCTGCTGTGCCAAGACTCGTGCTGCGCAGAGTTTGTGGTTGGAGTGAGAAACAGGTTTGTAGGTGTTTTCTGCGAAACGCTTTAGCATCCCGTTGGTGCTAGTATGGAGTTAGGGGCTGGATGAAGCGGAGAGCCCCGTTTGGAGTGAGGCTGCAAAGGGCATGCCAACGGAAGTGTTCTGCTGTGCCAAGACTCATGCTGCGCACACTTTGTGGTTGGATTGAGAAACAGGTTCCTTGGTGTTTTCTGCGAAACGCTTTAGCAGGCCGTTGGTGCTAGTATGGAATTAGGGGACGGATGAATCGGAGAGCCCCGTTTGGAGTGAGGCTACAAAGGGCATGCCAAAGGAAGTGTTGTGCTGTGCCAAGACTCGTGCTACGCATACTTTGTGGTTGGAGTGAGAAAGAGGTTCCTTGGTGTTTTCTGCGAAACGCTTTAGCATCCCGTTGGTGCTTGTATGGAGTTAGGGGATGGATGAAGCGGAGAGCCCCGTTTGGAGTGAGGCTGCAAAGGGCATGCCAAGGGAAGTGTTTTGCTGTGCAAAGACTCGTGCTGTGCACACTTTGTGGTTTGAGTGAGAAACAGGTTTGTAGGTGTTTTCTGCGAAACGCTTTAGCAACCCGTTGGTGCTAGTATCGAGTTAGGGGCTGGATGAAGCGGAGAGCCCCGTTTGGAGTGGGGCTGCAAAGGGCATGCCAAAGGAAGGGTTCTGCTGTGCTAAGACTCGGGTTGCACACACTTTGTGGTTGGAGTGAGAAAGAGGTTCCTTGGTGTTTTCTGCGAAACGCTTTAGCAGCCCGTTGGTGCTTGTATGGAGTCAGGGGATGGATGAAGCGGAGAGCCCCGTTTGGAGTGAGGCTGCAAAGGGCATGCCAAGGGAAGTGTTTTGCTGTGCCAAGACTCACGCTGCGCACACTTTGTGGTTGGAGTGAGAAAGAGGTTCCTTGGTGTTTTCTGCGAAACACTTTAGCAGCCCGTTGGTGCTAGTATGGAGTTAGGGGATGGATGAAGCGGAGAGCCCCGTTTGGAGTGAGGCTGCAAAGGGCATGCCAAGGGAAGTGTTGTGCTCTGCCAAGACTCGTGCTGCGCACACTTTGTGGTTGGATTGAGAAACAGGTTTGTTGGTGTTTTCTGCGAAACGCTTTAGCAGCCCGTTGGTGCAATATGGAGTTAGGGGCTGGATTAAGCGGAGAGCCCCGTTTGGAGTGAGGCTGCAAAGGGCATGCCAAGGGAGGTGTTCTGCTGTGCCAAGACTCGTGCTGCGCACACTTTGTGGTTGGATTGAGAAACAGGTTCGTTGGTGTTTTCTGCGAAACGCTTTAGCAGGCCGTTGGTGCTAGTATGCAGTTAGGGGTCGGATGAAGCGGAGAGCCCCGTTTGGAGTGAGGCTGCAAAGGGCATGCCAAGGGAAGTGTTTTGCTGTGCCAAGACTCGTGCTGCGCACACTTTGTGGTTGGAGTGAGAAACAGGTTTGTAGGTGTTTTCTGCGAAACACTTTAGTAGCCCATTGGTGCTAGTATGGAGTTAGGGGATGGATGAAGCGGAGAGCCCCGTTTGGAGTGAGGCTGCAAAGGGCATGCCAAAGGAAGTGTTCTGCTGTGCCAAGACTCGTGCCGCGCACGCTTTGTGGTTGGAGTGAGAAACAGGTTCCTTGGTGTTTTCTGCGAAACGCTTTAGCAGCCCGTTGGTGCTAGTATGGAGTTAGGGGATGGATGAAGCAGAGAGTCCCGTTTGCAGTGGGGTTGCAAAGGGCATGCCAAGGGAAGTGTTGTGCTGTGCCAAGACTCACGCTGCGCACACTTTGTGGTTCGAGTGAGAAAGAGGTTCCTTGGTGTTTTCTGCGAAACGCTTTAGCATCCCGTTGGTGCTAGTATGGAGTTAGGCGATGGATGAAGCGGAGAGCCCCGTTTGGAGTGAGGCTGCAAAGGGCATGCCAAGGGAAGTGTTGTCCTGTGCAAAGACTCGTGCTGGGCATACTTTGTGGTTGGAGTGAGAAAGAGGTTCCTTGGTGTTTTCTGCGAAACGCTTTAGCAGCCCGTTGGTGCTTGTATGGAATTAGGGGATGGATGAAGCGGAGAGCCCCGTTTGGAGTGAGGCTGCAAAGGGCATGCCAAAGGAAGTGTTGTGCTGTGCAAAGACTCGTGCTGTGCACACTTTGTGGTTGGAGTGAGAAACAGGTTCCTTGGTGTTTTCTGCGAAACGCTTTAGCAGCCCGTTGGTGCTAGTATGGAGTTAGGGGATGGATGAAGCGGAGAGCCCCGTTTGGAGTGAGGCTGCAAAGGGCATGCCAAGGGAAGTGTTGTGCTGTGCCAAGACTCGTGCTGCGCACACTTTGTGGTTGGGTTGAGAAACAGGTTTGTTGGTGTTTTCTGCGAAACGCTTTAGCAGCCCGTTGGTGCAATATGGAGTTAGGGGCTGGATGAAGCGGAGAGCCCCGTTTGGAGTGAGGCTGGAAATGGCATGCCAAGGGAGGTGTTCTGCTGTGCCAAGACTCGTGCTGCGCACGCTTTGTGGTTGGAGTGAGAAACAGGTTCCTTGGTGTTTTCTGCGAAACGCTTTAGCAGCCCGTTGGTGCTAGTATGGAGTTAGGGGATGGATGAAGCGGAGAGCCCCGTTTGGAGTGAGGCTGCAAAGGGCATGCCAAGGGAAGTGTTCTGCTGTGCCAAGACTCGTGCTGCGCAGAGTTTGTGGTTGGAGTGAGAAACAGGTTTGTAGGTGTTTTCTGCGAAACGCTTTAGCATCCCGTTGGTGCTAGTATGGAGTTAGGGGCTGGATGAAGCGGAGAGCCCCGTTTGGAGTGAGGCTGCAAAGGGCATGCCAACGGAAGTGTTCTGCTGTGCCAAGACTCATGCTGCGCACACTTTGTGGTTGGATTGAGAAACAGGTTCCTTGGTGTTTTCTGCGAAACGCTTTAGCAGGCCGTTGGTGCTAGTATGGAATTAGGGGACGGATGAATCGGAGAGCCCCGTTTGGAGTGAGGCTACAAAGGGCATGCCAAAGGAAGTGTTGTGCTGTGCCAAGACTCGTGCTACGCATACTTTGTGGTTGGAGTGAGAAAGAGGTTCCTTGGTGTTTTCTGCGAAACGCTTTAGCATCCCGTTGGTGCTTGTATGGAGTTAGGGGATGGATGAAGCGGAGAGCCCCGTTTGGAGTGAGGCTGCAAAGGGCATGCCAAGGGAAGTGTTTTGCTGTGCAAAGACTCGTGCTGTGCACACTTTGTGGTTTGAGTGAGAAACAGGTTTGTAGGTGTTTTCTGCGAAACGCTTTAGCAACCCGTTGGTGCTAGTATCGAGTTAGGGGCTGGATGAAGCGGAGAGCCCCGTTTGGAGTGGGGCTGGAAAGGGCATGCCAAAGGAAGGGTTCTGCTGTGCTAAGACTCGGGTTGCACACACTTTGTGGTTGGAGTGAGAAAGAGGTTCCTTGGTGTTTTCTGCGAAACGCTTTAGCAGCCCGTTGGTGCTTGTATGGAGTCAGGGGATGGATGAAGCGGAGAGCCCCGTTTGGAGTGAGGCTGCAAAGGGCATGCCAAGGGAAGTGTTTTGCTGTGCCAAGACTCACGCTGCGCACACTTTGTGGTTGGAGTGAGAAAGAGGTTCCTTGGTGTTTTCTGCGAAACACTTTAGCAGCCCGTTGGTGCTAGTATGGAGTTAGGGGATGGATGAAGCGGAGAGCCCCGTTTGGAGTGAGGCTGCAAAGGGCATGCCAAGGGAAGTGTTGTGCTCTGCCAAGACTCGTGCTGCGCACACTTTGTGGTTGGATTGAGAAACAGGTTTGTTGGTGTTTTCTGCGAAACGCTTTAGCAGCCCGTTGGTGCTTGTATGGAGTTAGGGGCTGGATTAAGCGGAGAGCCCCGTTTGGAGTGAGGCTGCAAAGGGCATGCCAAGGGAGGTGTTCTGCTGTGCCAAGACTCGTGCTGCGCACACTTTGTGGTTGGATTGAGAAACAGGTTCGTTGGTGTTTTCTGCGAAACGCTTTAGCAGGCCGTTGGTGCTATTATGCAGTTAGGGGTCGGATGAAGCGGAGAGCCCCGTTTGGAGTGAGGCTGCAAAGGGCATGCCAAGGGAAGTGTTGTGCTGTGCCAAGACTCGTGCTGCGCACACTTTGTGGTTGGAGTGAGAAACAGGTTTGTAGGTGTTTTCTGCGAAACACTTTAGTAGCCCATTGGTGCTAGTATGGAGTTAGGGGATGGATGAAGCGGAGAGCCCCGTTTGGAGTGAGGCTGCAAAGGGCATGCCAAAGGAAGTGTTCTGCTGTGCCAAGACTCGTGCCGCGCACGCTTTGTGGTTGGATTGAGAAACAGGTTCCTTGGTGTTTTCTGCGAAACGCTTTAGCATCCCGTTGGTGCTAGTATGGAGTTAGGCGATGGATGAAGCGGAGAGCCCCGTTTGGAGTGGGGCTGCAAAGGGCATGCCAAGGGAAGTGTTCTGCTGTGCCAAGACTCGTGCTGCGCACGCTTTGTGGTTGGAGTGAGAAAGAGGTTCCTTGGTGTTTTCTGCGAAACGCTTTAGCAGCCCGTTGGTGCTAGTATGGAGTTAGGGGATGGATGAAGCGGAGAGCCCCGTTTGGAGTGAGGCTGCAAAGGGCATGCCAAGGGAATTGTTGTCCTGTGCAAAGACTCGTGCTGCGCATACTTTGTGGTTGGAGTGAGAAAGAGGTTCCTTGGTGTTTTCTGCGAAACGCTTTAGCAGCCCGTTGGTGCTTGTATGGAATTAGGGGATGGATGAAGCGGAGAGCCCCGTTTGGAGTGAGGCTGCAAAGGGCATGCCAGGGAAGTGTTGTGCTGTGCAAAGACTCGTGCTGTGCACACTTTGTGGTTTGAGTGAGAAACAGGTTTGTAGGTGTTTTCTGCGAAACGCTTTAGCAGCCCGTTGGTGCTTGTATGGAGTTAGGGGCTGGATGAAGCGGAGAGCCCCGTTTGGAGTGAGGCTGCAAAGGGCATGCCAAGGGAAGGGTTCTGCTGTGCTAAGACTCGGGTTGCACACACTTTGTGGTTGGAGTGAGAAAGAGGTTCCTTGGTGTTTTCTGCGAAACGCTTTAGCAGCCCGTTGGTGCTAGTATGGAGTCAGGGGATGGATGAAGCAGAGAGTCCCGTTTGGAGTGGGGCTGCAAAGGGCATGCCAAGGGAAGTGTTCTGCTGTGCCAAGACTTGTGCTGCGCACACTTTGTGGTTGGAGTGAGAAATAGGTTTGTTGGTGTTTTCTGCGAAACGCTTTAGCAGCCCGTTGGTGCTAGTATGGAGTTAGGGGGTGGATGAAGCGGAGAGCCCCGTTTGGAGTGAGGCTGCAAAGGGCATGCCAAGGGAAGTGTTCTGCTGTGCCAAGACTCGTGCTGCGCACACTTTGTGGTTGGATTGAGAAAAAGGTTCCTTGGTGTTTTCTGCGAAACGCTTTAGCAGCCCGTTGGTGCTAGTATGGAGTTAGGGGACGGATGAAGCGGAGAGCCCCGTTTGGAGTGAGGCTGCAAAGGGCATGCCAAGGGAAGTGTTCTGCTGTGCCAAGACTCGTGCTGCGCACGCTTTGTGGTTGGAGTGAGAAAGAGGTTCCTTGGTGTTTTCTGCGAAACGCTTTAGCAGCCCGTTGGTGCTAGTATGGAGTTAGGGGATGGATGAAGCGGAGAGCCCCGTTTGGAGTGAGGCTGCAAAGGGCATGCCAAGGGAAGTGTTTTGCTGTGCCAAGACTCGTGCTGCGCACACTTTGTGCTTGTAGTGAGAAAGAGGTTCCTTGGTGTTTTCTGCGAAACGCTTTAGCATCCCGTTGGTGCTTGTATGGAGTTAGGGGATGGATGAAGCGGAGAGCCCCGTTTGGAGTGAGGCTGCAAAGGGCATGCCAAGGGAAGTGTTGTGCTGTGCAAAGACTCGTGCTGTGCACACTTTGTGGTTGGAGTGAGAAACAGGTTCCTTGGTGTTTTCTGCGAAACGCTTTAGCAGCCCGTTGGTGCTAGTATGGAGTTAGGGGATGGATGAAGCGGAGAGCCCCGTTTGGAGTGAGGCTGCAAAGGGCATGCCAAGGGAAGTGTTGTGCTGTGCCAAGACTCGTGCTGCGCACACTTTGTGTTTGGGTTGAGAAACAGGTTTGTTGGTGTTTTCTGCGAAACGCTTTAGCAGCCCGTTGGTGCTAGTATGGAGTTAGGGGCTGGATGAAGCGGAGAGCCCCGTTTGGAGTGAGGCTGGAAAGGGCATGCCAAGGGAGGTGTTCTGCTGTGCCAAGACTCGTGCTGCGCACACTTTGTGGTTGGAGTGAGAAACAGGTTCGTTGGTGTTTTCTGCGAAACGCTTTAGCAGCCCGTTGGTGCTAGTATGGAGTTAGGGGATGGATGAAGCGGAGAGCACCGTTTGGAGTGAGGCTGCAAAGGGCATGCCAAGGGAAGTGTTCTGCTGTGCCAAGACTCGTGCTGCGCAGAGTTTGTGGTTGGAGTGAGAAACAGGTTTGTAGGTGTTTTCTGCGAAACGCTTTAGCAACCCGTTGGTGCTAGTATCGAGTTAGGGGCTGGATGAAGCGGAGAGCCCCGTTTGGAGTGGGGCTGCAAAGGGCATGCCAAAGGAAGGGTTCTGCTGTGCTAAGACTCGGGTTGCACACACTTTGTGGTTGGAGTGAGAAAGAGGTTCCTTGGTGTTTTCTGCGAAACGCTTTAGCAGCCCGTTGGTGCTTGTATGGAGTCAGGGGATGGATGAAGCAGAGAGTCCCGTTTGGAGTGGGGCTGCAAAGGGCATGCCAAGGGAAGTGTTCTGCTGTGCCAAGACTCGTGCTGCGCACACTTTGTGGTTGGAGTGAGAAAGAGGTTCCTTGGTGTTTTCTGTGAAACGCTTTAGCAGCCCGTTGGTGCTAGTATGGAGTCAGGGGATGGATGAAGCGGAGAGCCCCGTTTGGAGTGAGGCTGCAAAGGGCATGCCAAGGGAAGTGTTGTGCTGTGCAAAGACTCGTGCTGCGCACACTTTGTGGTTGGAGTGAGAAACAGGTTTGTAGGTGTTTTCTGCGAAACACTTTAGCAGCCCGTTGGTGCTAGTATGGAGTTAGGGGCTGGATGAAGCGGAGAGTCCCGTTTGGAGTGAGGCTGCAAAGGGCATGCCAAGGGAAGTGTTCTGCTGTGCCAAGATTCGTGCTGCGCACGCTTTGTGGTTGGAGTGAGAAACAGGTTTTTTGGTGTTTTCTGCGAAACGCTTTAGCAGCCCGTTGGTGCTAGTATGGAGTTAGGGGATGGATGAAGCGGAGAGCCCCGTTTGGAGTGAGGCTGCAAAGGGCATGCCAAGGGAAGTGTTGTGCTGTGCCAAGACTTGTGCTGCGCACACTTTGTGGTTGGAGTGAGAAACAGGTTTGTTGGTGTTTTCTGCGAAACGCTTTAGCAGCCCGTTGGTGCTAGTATGGAGTTAGGGGCTGGATGAAGCGGAGAGCCCCGTTTGGAGTGAGGCTGCAAAGGGCATGCCAAGGGAAGTGTTCTGCTGTGCCAAGACTCGTGTTGCGCATACTTTGTGGTTGGAGTGAGAAACAGGTTCCTTGGTGTTTTCTGCGAAACGCTTTAGCATCCCGTTGGTGCTTGTATGGAGTTAGGGGATGGATGAAGCGGAGAGCCCCGTTTGGAGTGAGGCTGCAAAGGGCATGCCAAGGGAAGTGTTTTGCTGTGCAAAGACTCGTGCTGTGCACACTTTGTGGTTTGAGTGAGAAACAGGTTTGTAGGTGTTTTCTGCGAAACGCTTTAGCAGCCCGTTGGTGCTAGTATGGAGTTAGGGGACGGATGAAGCGGAGAGCCCCGTTTGGAGTGAGGCTGCAAAGGGCATGCCAAGAGAAGTGTTTTGCTGTGCCAAGACTCGTGCTGCGCACGCTTTGTGGTTGGAGTGAGAAACAGGTTCCTTGGTGTTTTCTGCGAAACGCTTTAGCAGGCCGTTGGTGCTAGTATGGAGTCAGGGGATGGATGAAGCGGAGAGCCCCGTTTGGAGTGAGGCTGCAAAGGGCATGCCAAAGGAAGTTTTCTGCTGTGCCAAGACTCGTGCTGCGCACGCTTTGTGGTTGGAGTGAGAAACAGGTTCCTTGGTGTTTTCTGCGAAACGCTTTAGCAGCCCGTTGGTGCTAGTATGGAGTCAGGGGATGGATGAAGCGGAGAGCCCCGTTTGGAGTGAGGCTGCAAAGGGCATGCCAAGGGAAGTGTTGTCCTGTGCAAAGACTCGTGCTGCGCAGAGTTTGTGGTTGGAGTGAGAAACAGGTTTGTAGGTGTTTTCTGCGAAACGCTTTAGCAGCCCGTTGGTGCTAGTATGGAATTAGGGGCTGGATGAAGCGGAGAGCCCCGTTTGGAGTGAGGCTGCAAAGGGCATGCCAAGGGAAGTGTTCTGCTGTGCCAAGATTCGTGCTGCGCACGCTTTGTGGTTGGAGTGAGAAACAGGTTTGTTGGTGTTTTCTGCGAAACGCTTTAGCAGCCCGTTGGTGCTAGTATGGAGTTAGGGGATGGATGAAGCGGAGAGCCCCGTTTGGAGTGAGGCTGCAAAGGGCATGCCAAGGGAAGTGTTGTGCTGTGCCAAGACTTGTGCTGCGCACACTTTGTGGTTGGAGTGAGAAACAGGTTTGTTGGTGTTTTCTGCGAAACGCTTTAGCAGCCCGTTGGTGCTAGTATGGAGTTAGGGGTTGGATGAAGCGGAGAGCCCCGTTTGGAGTGAGGCTGCAAAGGGCATGCCAAGGGAAGTGTTCTGCTGTGCCAAGACTCGTGCTGCGCACACTTTGTGGTTGGATTGAGAAACAGGTTCCTTGGTGTTTTCTGCGAAACGCTTTAGCAGCCCGTTGGTGCTAGTATGGAGTTAGGGGATGGATGAAGCGGAGAGCCCCGTTTGGAGTGAGGCTGCAAAGGGCATGCCAAGGGAAGTGTTCTGCTGTGCCAAGACTCGTGCTGCGCACGCTTTGTGGTTGGAGTGAGAAAGAGGTTCCTTGGTGTTTTCTGCGAAACGCTTTAGCAGCCCGTTGGTGCTAGTATGGAGTTAGGGGATGGATGAAGCGGAGAGCCCCGTTTGGAGTGAGGCTGCAAAGGGCATGCCAAGGGAAGTGTTCTGCTGTGCCAAGACTCGTGCTGCGCACACTTTGTGCTTGTAGTGAGAAAGAGGTTCCTTGGTGTTTTCTGCGAAACGCTTTAGCATCCCGTTGGTGCTTGTATGGAGTTAGGGGATGGATGAAGCGGAGAGCCCCGTTTGGAGTGAGGCTGCAAAGGGCATGCCAAGGGAAGTGTTTTGCTGTGCCAAGACTCGTGCTGCGCACACTTTGTGGTTGGGTTGAGAAACAGGTTTGTTGGTGTTTTCTGCGAAACGCTTTAGCAGCCCGTTGGTGCAATATGGAGTTAGGGGCTGGATGAAGCGGAGAGCCCCGTTTGGAGTGAGGCTGGAAAGGTCATGCCAAGGGAGGTGTTCTGCTGTGCCAAGACTCGTGCTGCGCACACTTTGTGGTTGGAGTGAGAAACAGGTTCGTTGGTGTTTTCTGCGAAACGCTTTAGCAGCCCGTTGGTGCTAGTATGGAGTTAGGGGATGGATGAAGCGGAGAGCCCCGTTTGGAGTGAGGCTGCAAAGGGCATGCCAAGGGAAGTGTTGTCCTGTGCAAAGACTCGTGCTGCGCAGAGTTTGTGGTTGGAGTGAGAAACAGGTTTGTAGGTGTTTTCTGCGAAACGCTTTAGCATCCCGTTGGTGCTAGTATGGAGTTAGGGGCTGGATGAAGCGGAGAGCCCCGTTTGGAGTGAGGCTGCAAAGGGCATGCCAACGAAAGTGTTCTGCTGTACCAAGACTCATGCTGCGCACACTTTGTGGTTGGATTGAGAAACAGGTTCCTTGGTGTTTTCTGCGAAACGCTTTAGCAGGCCGTTGGTGCTAGTATGGAGTTAGGGGACGGATGAAGCGGAGAGCCCCGTTTGGAGTGAGGCTACAAAGGGCATGCCAAAGGAAGTGTTGTGCTGTGCCAAGACTCGTGCTGCGCATACTTTGTGGTTGGAGTGAGAAACAGGTTCCTTGGTGTTTTCTGCGAAACGCTTTAGCAGCCCGTTGGTGCTAGTATGGAGTTAGGGGATGGATGAAGCGGAGAGCCCCGTTTGGAGTGAGGCTGCAAAGGGCATGCCAAGGGAAGTGTTCTGCTGTGCCAAGACTTGTGCTGCGCACACTTTGTGGTTGGAGTGAGAAACAGGTTTGTTGGTGTTTTCTGCGAAACGCTTTAGCAGCCCGTTGGTGCTAGTATGGAGTTAGGGGCTGGATGAAGCGGAGAGCCCCGTTTGGAGTGAGGCTGCAAAGGGCATGCCAAGGGAAGTGTTCTGCTGTGCCAAGACTCGTGCCGCGCACGCTTTGTGGTTGGAGTGAGAAAGAGGTTCCTTGGTGTTTTCTGCGAAACGCTTTAGCAGGCCGTTGGTGCTAGTAAGGAGTTAGGGGATGGATGAAGCGGAGAGCCCCGTTTGGAGTGAGGCTGCAAAGGGCATGCCAAGGGAAGTGTTGTCCTGTGCAAAGACTCGTGCTGCGCAGAGTTTGTGGTTGGAGTGAGAAACAGGTTTGTAGGTGTTTTCTGCGAAACGCTTTAGCATCCCGTTGGTGCTAGTATGGAGTTAGGGGCTGGATGAAGCGGAGAGCCCCGTTTGGAGTGAGGCTGCAAAGGGCATGCCAAGGGAAGTGTTCTGCTGTGCCAAGACTCATGCTGCGCACACTTTGTGGTTGGATTGAGAAACAGGTTCCTTGGTGTTTTCTGCGAAACGCTTTAGCAGGCCGTTGGTGCTAGTATGGAGTTAGGGGACGGATGAATCGGAGAGCCCTGTTTGGAGTGAGGCTACAAAGGGCATGCCAAAGGAAGTGTTGTGCTGTGCCAAGACTCGTGCTGCGCATACTTTGTGGTTGGAGTGAGAAAGAGGTTCATTGGTGTTTTCTGCGAAACGCTTTAGCATCCCGTTGGTGCTTGTATGGAGTTAGGGGATGGATGAAGCGGAGAGCCCCGTTTGGAGTGAGGCTGCAAAGGGCATGCCAAGGGAAGTGTTTTGCTGTGCAAAGACTCGTGCTGTGCACACTTTGTAGTTTGAGTGAGAAACAGTTTTGTAGGTGTTTTCTGCGAAATGCTTTAGCAGCCCGTTGGTGCTAGTATCGAGTTAGGGGCTGGATGAAGCGGAGAGCCCCGTTTGGAGTGAGGCTGCAAAGGGCATGCCAAGGGAAGTGTTCTGCTGTGCCGAGACTCGTGCCGCGCACGCTTTGTGGTTGGAGTGAGAAACAGGTTCCTTGGTGTTTTCTGCGAAACGCTTTAGCAGCCCGTTGGTGCTAGTATGGAGTTAGGGGATGGATGAAGCGGAGAGCCCCGTTTGGAGTGAGGCTGCAAAGGGCATGCCAAGGGAAGTGTTGTCCTGTGCAAAGACTCGTGCTGCGCAGAGTTTGTGGTTGGAGTGAGAAACAGGTTTGTAGGTGTTTTCTGCGAAACGCTTTAGCATCCCGTTGGTGCTAGTATGGAGTTAGGGGCTGGATGAAGCGGAGAGCCCCATTTGGAGTGAGGCTGCAAAGGGCATGCCAACGGAAGTGTTCTGCTGTGCCAAGACTCATGCTGTGCACACTTTGTGGTTGGAGTGAGAAACAGGTTCCTTGGTGTTTTCTGCGAAACGCTTTAGCAGGCCGTTGGTGCTAGTATGGAGTCAGGGGATGGATGAAGCGGAGAGCCCCGTTTGGAGTGAGGCTGCAAAGGGCATGCCAAAGGAAGTGTTTTGCTGTGCCAAGACTCGTGCTGCGCACGCTTTGTGGTTGGAGTGAGAAACAGGTTCCTTGGTGTTTTCTGCGAAACGCTTTAGCAGCCCGTTGGTGCTAGTATGGAGTCAGGGGATGGATGAAGCGGAGAGCCCCGTTTGGAGTGAGGCTGCAAAGGGCATGCCAAAGGAAGTGTTTTGCTGTGCCAAGACTCGTGCTGCGCACGCTTTGTGGTTGGAGTGAGAAACAGGTTCCTTGGTGTTTTCTGCGAAACGCTTTAGCAGCCCGTTGGTGCTAGTATGGAGTCAGGGGATGGATGAAGCGGAGAGCCCCGTTTGGTTGAGGCTGCAAAGGGCATGCCAAAGGAAGTGTTTTGCTGTGCCAAGACTCGTGCTGCGCACGCTTTGTGCTTGGAGTGAGAAACAGGTTCCTTGGTGTTTTCTGCGAAACGCTTTAGCAGGCCGTTGGTGCTAGTATGGAGTCAGGGGATGGATGAAGCGGAGAGCCCCGTTTGGAGTGAGGCTGCAAAGGGCATGCCAAAGGAAGTGTTTTGCTGTGCCAAGACTCGTGCTGCGCACGCTTTGTGGTTGGAGTGAGAAACAGGTTCCTTGGTGTTTTCTGCGAAACGCTTTAGCAGGCCGTAGGTGCTAGTATGGAGTCAGGGGATGGATGAAGCGGAGAGCCCCGTTTGGAGTGAGGCTGCAAAGGGCATGCCAAGGGAAGTGTTTTGCTGTGCAAAGACTCGTGCTGCGCACGCTTTGTGGTTGGAGTGAGAAACAGGTTCCTTGGTGTTTTCTGCGAAACGCTTTAGCAGCCCGTTGGTGCTAGTATGGAGTCAGGGGACGGATGAAGCGGAGAGCCCCGTTTGGAGTGAGGCTGCAAAGGGCATGCCAAAGGAAGTGTTTTGCTGTGCCAAGACTCGTGCTGCGCACGCTTTGTGGTTGGAGTGAGAAACAGGTTCCTTGGTGTTTTCTGCGAAACGCTTTAGCAGCCCGTTGGTGCTGGTATGGAGTCAGGGGATGGATGAAGCGGAGAGCCCCGTTTGGAGTGAGGCTGCAAAGGGCATGCCAAAGGAAGTGTTTTGCTGTGCCAAGACTCGTGCTGCGCACGCTTTGTGGTTGGAGTGAGAAACAGGTTCCTTGGTGTTTTCTGCGAAACGCTTTAGCAGGCCGTTGGTGCTAGTATGGAGTCAGGGGATGGATGAAGCGGAGAGCCCCTTATGGAGTGAGGCTGCAAAGGGCATGCCAAAGGAAGTGTTTTGCTGTGCCAAGACTCGTGCTGCGCACGCTTTGTGGTTGGAGTGAGAAACAGGTTCCTTGGTGTTTTCTGCGAAACGCTTTAGCAGGCCGTTGGTGCTAGTATGGAGTCAGGGGATGGATGAAGCGGAGAGCCCCGTTTGGAGTGAGGCTGCAAAGGGCATGCCAAAGGAAGTGTTTTGCTGTGCCAAGACTCGTGCTGCGCACGCTTTGTGGTTGGAGTGAGAAACAGGTTCCTTGGTGTTTTCTGCGAAACGCTTTAGCAGCCCGTTGGTGCTAGTATGGAGTCAGGGGATGGATGAAGCAGAGAGCCCCGTTTGGAGTGAGGCTGCAAAGGGCATGCCAAAGGAAGTGTTTTGCTGTGCCAAGACTCGTGCTGCGCACGCTTTGTGGTTGGAGTGAGAAACAGGTTCCTTGGTGTTTTCTGCGAAACGCTTTAGCAGCCCGTTGGTGCTAGTATGGAGTCAGGGGATGGATGAAGCGGAGAGCCCCGTTTGGAGTGAGGCTGCAAAGGGCATGCCAAGAGAAGTGTTTTGCTGTGCCAAGACTCGTGCTGCGCATGCTTTGTGGTTGGAGTGAGAAACAGGTTCATTGGTGTTTTCTGCGAAACGCTTTAGCAGCCCGTTGGTGCTAGTATGGAGTCAGGGGATGGATGAAGCGGAGAGCCCCGTTTGGAGTGAGGCTGCAAAGGGCATGCCAAGAGAAGTGTTTTGCTGTGCCAAGACTCGTGCTGCGCACGCTTTGTGGTTGGAGTGAGAAACAGGTTCCTTGGTGTTTTCTGCGAAACGCTTTAGCAGCCCGTTGGTGCTAGTATGGAGTCAGGGGATGGATGAAGCGGAGAGCCCCGTTTGGAGTGAGGCTGCAAAGGGCATGCCAAAGGAAGTGTTTTGCTGTGCCAAGACTCGTGCTGCGCACGCTTTGTGGTTGGAGTGAGAAACAGGTTCCTTGGTGTTTTCTGCGAAACGCTTTAGCAGCCCGTTGGTGCTAGTATGGAGTCAGGGGACGGATGAAGCGGAGAGCCCCGTTTGGAGTGAGGCTGCAAAGGGCATGCGAAAGGAAGTGTTTTGCTGTGCCAAGACTCGTGCTGCGCACGCTTTGTGGTTGGAGTGAGAAACAGGTTCCTTGGTGTTTTCTGTGAAACGCTTTAGCAGCCCGTTGTTGCTGGTATGGAGTCAGGGGATGGATGAAGCGGAGAGCCCCGTTTGGAGTGAGGCTGCAAAGGGCATGCCAAAGGAAGTGTTTTGCTGTGCCAAGACTCATGCTGCGCATGCTTTGTGGTTGGAGTGAGAAACAGGTTCCTTGGTGTTTTCTGCGAAACGCTTTAGCAGCCCGTTGGTGCTAGTATGGAGTCAGGGGACGGATGAAGCGGAGAGCCCCGTTTGGAGTGAGGCTGCAAAGGGCATGCCAAAGGAAGTGTTTTGCTGTGCCAAGACTCGTGCTGCGCACGCTTTGTGGTTGGAGTGAGAAACAGGTTCCTTGGTGTTTTCTGTGAAACGCTTTAGCAGCCCGTTGGTGCTAGTATGGAGTCAGGTGATGGATGAAGCGGAGAGCCCCGTTTGGAGTGAGGCTGCAAAGGGCATGCCAAAGGAAGTGTTTTGCTGTGCCAAGACTCGTGCTGCGCACGCTTTGTGGTTGGAGTGAGAAACAGGTTCCTTGGTGTTTTCTGCGAAACGCTTTAGCAGCCCGTTGGTGCTAGTATGGAGTCAGGGGACGGATGAAGCAGAGAGCCCCGTTTGGAGTGAGGCTGCAAAGGGCATGCCAAAGGAAGTGTTTTGCTGTGCCAAGACTCGTGCTGCGCACGCTTTGTGGTTGGATTGAGAAACAGGTTCCTTGGTGTTTTCTGCGAAACGCTTTAGCAGCCCGTTGGTGCTAGCATGGAGTCAGGGGTCGGATGAAGCGGAGAGCCCCGTTTGGAGTGAGGCTGCAAAGGGCATGCCAAAGGAAGTGTTTTGCTGTGCCAAGACTCGTGCTGCGCACGCTTTGTGCTTGGAGTGAGAAACAGGTTCCTTGGTGTTTTCTGTGAAACGCTTTAGCAGCCCGTTGTTGCTGGTATGGAGTCAGGGGATGGATGAAGCGGAGAGCCCCGTTTGGAGTGAGGCTGCAAAGGGCATGCCAAAGGAAGTGTTTTGCTGTGCCAAGACTCATGCTGCGCATGCTTTGTGGTTGGAGTGAGAAACAGGTTCCTTGGTGTTTTCTGCGAAACGCTTTAGCAGGCCGTTGGTGCTAGTATGGAGTCAGGGGATGGATGAAGCGGAGAGCCCCGTTTGGAGTGAGGCTGCAAAGGGCATGCCAAGGGAAGTGTTCTGCTGTGCCAAGACTTGTGCTGCGCACACTTTGTGGTTGGAGTGAGAAACACGTTTGTTGGTGTTTTCTGCGAAACGCTTTAGCAGCCCGTTGGTGCTAGTATGGAGTTAGGGGCTGGATGAAGCGGAGAGCCCCGTTTGGAGTGAGGCTGCAAAGGGCATGCCAAGGGAAGTGTTCTGCTGTGCCAAGACTCGTGCCGCGCACGCTTTGTGGTTGGAGTGAGAAAGAGGTTCCTTGGTGTTTTCTGCGAAACGCTTTAGCAGGCCGTTGGTGCTAGTATGGAGTTAGGGGATGGATGAAGCAGAGAGCCACGTTTGGAGTGAGGCTGCAAAGGGCATGTCAAAGGAAGTGTTTTGCTGTGCCAAGACTCGTGCTGCGCACGCTTTGTGGTTGGAGTGAGAAACAGGTTTGTAGGTGTTTTCTGCGAAACGCTTTAGCAGCCCGTTGGTGCTAGTATGGAGTCAGGGGATGGATGAAGCGGAGAGCCCCGTTTGGAGTGAGGCTGCAAAGGGCATGCCAAGAGAAGTGTTTTGCTGTGCCAAGACTCGTGCTGCGCATGCTTTGTGGTTGGAGTGAGAATCAGGTTCCTTGGTGTTTTCTGCGAAACGGTTTAGCAGCCCGTTGGTGCTAGTATGGAGTCAGGGGACGGATGAAGCGGAGAGCCCCGTTTGGAGTGAGGCTGCAAAGGGCATGCGAAAGGAAGTGTTTTGCTGTGCCAAGACTCGTGCTGCGCACGCTTTGTGGTTGGAGTGAGAAACAGGTTCCTTGGTGTTTTCTGTGAAACGCTTTAGCAGCCCGTTGTTGCTGGTATGGAGTCAGGGGATGGATGAAGCGGAGAGCCCCGTTTGGAGTGAGGCTGCAAAGGGCATGCCAAAGGAAGTGTTTTGCTGTGCCAAGACTCATGCTGCGCATGCTTTGTGGTTGGAGTGAGAAACAGGTTCCTTGGTGTTTTCTGCGAAACGCTTTAGCAGCCCGTTGGTGCTAGTATGGAGTCAGGGGACGGATGAAGCGGAGAGCCCCGTTTGGAGTGAGGCTGCAAAGGGCATGCCAAAGGAAGTGTTTTGCTGTGCCAAGACTCGTGCTGCGCACGCTTTGTGGTTGGAGTGAGAAACAGGTTCCTTGGTGTTTTCTGTGAAACGCTTTAGCAGCCCGTTGGTGCTAGTATGGAGTCAGGTGATGGATGAAGCGGAGAGCCCCGTTTGGAGTGAGGCTGCAAAGGGCATGCCAAAGGAAGTGTTTTGCTGTGCCAAGACTCGTGCTGCGCACGCTTTGTGGTTGGAGTGAGAAACAGGTTCCTTGGTGTTTTCTGCGAAACGCTTTAGCAGCCCGTTGGTGCTAGTATGGAGTCAGGGGACGGATGAAGCAGAGAGCCCCGTTTGGAGTGAGGCTGCAAAGGGCATGCCAAAGGAAGTGTTTTGCTGTGCCAAGACTCGTGCTGCGCACGCTTTGTGCTTGGAGTGAGAAACAGGTTCCTTGGTGTTTTCTGCGAAACGCTTTAGCAGCCCGTTGGTGCTAGCATGGAGTCAGGGGTCGGATGAAGCGGAGAGCCCCGTTTGGAGTGAGGCTGCAAAGGGCATGCCAAAGGAAGTGTTTTGCTGTGCCAAGACTCGTGCTGCGCACGCTTTGTGGTTGGAGTGAGGAACAGGTTCCTTGGTGTTTTCTGTGAAACGCTTTAGCAGCCCGTTGTTGCTGGTATGGAGTCAGGGGATGGATGAAGCGGAGAGCCCCGTTTGGAGTGAGGCTGCAAAGGGCATGCCAAAGGAAGTGTTTTGCTGTGCCAAGACTCATGCTGCGCATGCTTTGTGGTTGGAGTGAGAAACAGGTTCCTTGGTGTTTTCTGCGAAACGCTTTAGCAGGCCGTTGGTGCTAGTATGGAGTCAGGGGATGGATGAAGCGGAGAGCCCCGTTTGGAGTGAGGCTGCAAAGGGCATGCCAAGGGAAGTGTTCTGCTGTGCCAAGACTTGTGCTGCGCACACTTTGTGGTTGGAGTGAGAAACACGTTTGTTGGTGTTTTCTGCGAAACGCTTTAGCAGCCCGTTGGTGCTAGTATGGAGTTAGGGGCTGGATGAAGCGGAGAGCCCCGTTTGGAGTGAGGCTGCAAAGGGCATGCCAAGGGAAGTGTTCTGCTGTGCCAAGACTCGTGCCGCGCACGCTTTGTGGTTGGAGTGAGAAAGAGGTTCCTTGGTGTTTTCTGCGAAACGCTTTAGCAGGCCGTTGGTGCTAGTATGGAGTTAGGGGATGGATGAAGCGGAGAGCCCCGTTTGGAGTGAGGCTGCAAAGGGCATGCCAAGGGAAGTGTTGTCCTGTGCAAAGACTCGTGCTGCGCAGAGTTTGTGGTTGGAGTGAGAAACAGGTTTGTAGGTGTTTTCTGCGAAACGCTTTAGCATCCCGTTGGTGCTAGTATGGAGTTAGGGGCTGGATGAAGCGGAGAGCCCCGTTTGGAGTGAGGCTGCAAAGGGCATGCCAACGGAAGTGTTCTGCTGTGCCAAGACTCATGCTGCGCACACTTTGTGGTTGGATTGAGAAACAGGTTCCTTGGTGTTTTCTGCGAAACGCTTTAGCAGGCCGTTGGTGCTAGTATGGAGTTAGGGGACGGATGAATCGGAGAGCCCCGTTTGGAGTGAGGCTACAAAGGGCATGCCAAAGGAAGTGTTGTGCTGTGCCAAGACTCGTGCTGCGCATACTTTGTGGTTGGAGTGAGAAAGAGGTTCATTGGTGTTTTCTGCGAAACGCTTTAGCAGCCCGTTGGTGCTAGTATGGAGATAGGGGATGGATGAAGCAGAGAGTCCCGTTTGGAGTGAGGCTGCAAAGGGCATGCCAAGGGAAGTGTTCTGCTGTGCCAAGACTCGTGCTGCGCACGCTTTGTGGTTGGAGTGAGAAACAGGTTCCTTGGTGTTTTCTGCGAAACGCTTTAGCAGGCCGTTGGTGCTAGTATGGAGTCAGGGGATGGATGAAGCGGAGAGCCCCGTTTGGAGTGAGGCTGCAAAGGGCATGCCAAAGGAAGTGTTGTGCTGTGCCAAGACTCGTGCTGCGCACACTTTGTGGTTGGATTGAGAAACAGGTTCCTTGGTGTTTTCTGCGAAACGCTTTAGCAGCCCGTTGGTGCTAGTATGGAGTCAGGGGATGGATGAAGCGGAGAGCCCCGTTTGGAGTGAGGCTGCAAAGGGCATGCCAAGGGAAGTGTTCTGCTGTGCCAAGACTTGTGCTGCGCACACTTTGTGGTTGGAGTGAGAAACAGGTTTGTTGGTGTTTTCTGCGAAACGCTTTAGCAGCCCGTTGGTGCTAGTATGGAGTTAGGGGCTGGATGAAGCGGAGAGCCCCGTTTGGAGTGAGGCTGCAAAGGGCATGCAAAGGGAAGTGTTTTGCTGTGCCAAGACTCGTGCTGCGCACACTTTGTGGTTGGATTGAGAAACAGGTTCCTTGGTGTTTTCTGCCAAACGCTTTAGCAGCCCGTTGGTGCTAGTATGGAGTTAGGGGACGGATGAAGCGGAGAGCCCCGTTTGGAGTGAGGCTGCAAAGGGCATGCCAAGGGAAGTGTTCTGCTGTGCCAAGACTCGTGCTGCGCACGCTTTGTGGTTGGAGTGAGAAAGAGGTTCCTTGGTGTTTTCTGCGAAACGCTTTAGCAGCCCGTTGGTGCTAGTATGCAGTTAGGGGACGGATGAAGCGGAGAGCCCCGTTTGGAGTGAGGCTGCAAAGGGCATGCCAAGGGAAGTGTTTTGCTGTGCTAAGACTCGTGCTGCGCACGCTTTGTGCTTGGAGTGAGAAACAGGTTTGTAGGTGTTTTCTGCGAAACACTTTAGTAGCCCATTGGTGCTAGTATGGAGTTAGGGGATGGATGAAGCGGAGAGCCCCGTTTGGAGTGAGGCTGCAAAGGGCATGCCAAAGGAAGTGTTCTGCTGTGCCAAGACTCGTGCCGCGCACGCTTTGTGGTTGGAGTGAGAAACAGGTTTGTTGGTGTTTTCTGCGAAACGCTTTAGCAGGCCGTTGGTGCTAGTATGGAGTTAGGGGATGGATGAAGCAGAGAGTCCCGTTTGGAGTGGGGTTGCAAAGGGCATGCCAAGGGAAGTGTTCTGCTGTGCCAAGACTCGTGCTGCGCACGCTTTGTGTTTGGAGTGAGAAAGAGGTTCCTTGGTGTTTTCTGCGAAACGCTTTAGCAGTCCGTTGGTGCTAGTATGGAGTTAGGGGATGGATGAAGCGGAGAGCCCCGTTTGGAGTGAGGCTACAAAGGGCATGCCAAGGGAAGTGTTGTGCTGTGCCAAGACTCGTGCTGCGCATACTTTGTGGTTGGAGTGAGAAAGAGGTTCATTCGTGTTTTCTGCGAAACGCTTTAGCATCCCGTTGGTGCTTGTATGGAGTTAGGGGATGGATGAAGCGGAGAGCCCCGTTTGGAGTGAGGCTGCAAAGGGCATGCCAAGGGAAGTGTTGTGCTGTGCAAAGACTCGTGCTGTGCACACTTTGTGGTTTGAGTGAGAAACAGGTTTGTAGGTGTTTTCTGCGAAACGCTTTAGCAGCCCGTTGGTGCTAGTATGGAGTTAGGGGCTGGATGAAGCGGAGAGCCCCGTTTGGAGTGAGGCTGCAAAGGGCATGCCAAGGGAAGGGTTCTGCTGTGCTAAGACTCGGGTTGCACACACTTTGTGGTTGGAGTGAGAAAGAGGTTTGTAGGTGTTTTCTGCGAAACACTTTAGTAGCCCATTGGTGCTAGTATGGAGTTAGGGGATGGATGAAGCGGAGATCCCCGTTTGGAGTGAGGCTGCAAAGGGCATGCCAAAGGAAGTGTTCTGCTGTGCCAAGACTCGTGCCGCGCACGCTTTGTGGTTGGAGTGAGAAACAGGTTCCTTGGTGTTTTCTGCGAAACGCTTTAGCAGCCCGTTGGTGCTAGTATGGAGTTAGGGGATGGATGAAGCGGAGAGCCCCGTTTGGAGTGAGGCTGCAAAGGGCATGCCAAGGGAAGTGTTGTCCTGTGCAAAGACTCGTGCTGCGCACGCTTTGTGGTTGGAGTGAGAAACAGGTTCCTTGGTGTTTTCTGCGAAACGCTTTAGCAGCCCGTTGGTGCTAGTATGGAGTTAGGGGCTGGATGAAGCGGAGAGCCCCGTTTGGAGTGAGGCTGCAAAGGGCATGCCAACGGAAGTGTTGTCCTGTGCAAAGACTCGTGCTGCGCAGAGTTTGTGGTTGGAGTGAGAAACAGGTTCCTTGGTGTTTTCTGCGAAACGCTTTAGCATCCCGTTGATGCTAGTATGGAGTTAGGGGATGGATGAAGCGGAGAGCCCCATTTGGAATGAGGCTGCAAAGGGCATGCCAAGGGAAGTGTTCTGCTGTGCCAAGACTTGTGCTGCGCACACTTTGTGGTTGGAGTGAGAAACACGTTTGTTGGTGTTTTCTGCGAAACGCTTTAGCAGGCCGTTGGTGCTAGTATGGAGTCAGGGGATGGATGAAGCGGAGAGCCCCGTTTGGAGTGAGGCTGCAAAGGGCATGCCAAAGGAAGTGTTTTGCTGTGCCAAGACTCGTGCTGCGCACGCTTTGTGGTTGGAGTGAGAAACAGGTTCCTTGGTGTTTTCTGCGAAACGCTTTAGCAGCCCGTTGGTGCTAGTATGGAGTCAGGGGATGGATGAAGCGGAGAGCCCCGTTTGGAGTGAGGCTGCAAAGGGCATGCCAAAGGAAGTGTTTTGCTGTGCCAAGACTCGTGCTGCGCACGCTTTGTGGTTGGAGTGAGAAACAGGTTCCTTGGTGTTTTCTGCGAAACGCTTTAGCAGGCCGTTGGTGCTAGTATGGAGTCAGGGGATGGATGAAGCGGAGAGCCCCGTTTGGAGTGAGGCTGCAAAGGGCATGCCAAAGGAAGTGTTTTGCTGTGCCAAGACTCGTGCTGCGCACGCTTTGTGGTTGGAGTGAGAAACAGGTTCCTTGGTGTTTTCTGCGAAACGCTTTAGCAGCCCGTTGGTGCTTGTATGGAGTTAGGGGATGGATGAAGCGGAGAGCCCCGTTTGGAGTGAGGCTGCAAAGGGCATGCCAAGGGAAGTGTTGTGCTGTGCAAAGACTCGTGCTGTGCACACTTTGTGGTTTGAGTGAGAAACAGGTTTGTAGGTGTTTTCTGCGAAACGCTTTAGCAGCCCGTTGGTGCTAGTATCGAGTTAGGGGACGGATGAAGCGGAGAGCCCCGTTTGGAGTGAGGCTGCAAAGGGCATGCCAAGGGAAGGGTTCTGCTGTGCTAAGACTCGGGTTGCACACACTTTGTGGTTGGAGTGAGAAAGAGGTTTGTAGGTGTTTTCTGCGAAACACTTTAGTAGCCCATTGGTGCTAGTATGGAGTTAGGGGATGGATGAAGCGGAGATCCCCGTTTGGAGTGAGGCTGCAAAGGGCATGCCAAAGGAAGTGTTCTGCTGTGCCAAGACTCGTGCCGCGCACGCTTTGTGGTTGGAGTGAGAAACAGGTTCCTTGGTGTTTTCTGCGAAACGCTTTAGCAGCCCGTTGGTGCTAGTATGGAGTTAGGGGATGGATGAAGCGGAGAGCCCCGTTTGGAGTGAGGCTGCAAAGGGCATGCCAAGGGAAGTGTTGTCCTGTGCAAAGACTCGTGCTGCGCAGAGTTTGTGGTTGGAGTGAGAAACAGGTTTGTAGGTGTTTTCTGCGAAACGCTTTAGCATCCCGTTGGTGCTAGTATGGAGTTAGGGGCTGGATGAAGCGGAGAGCCCCGTTTGGAGTGAGGCTGCAAAGGGCATGCCAAGGGAAGTGTTGTCCTGTGCAAAGACTCGTGCTGCGCAGAGTTTGTGGTTGGAGTGAGAAACAGGTTCCTTGGTGTTTTCTGCGAAACGCTTTAGCATCCCGTTGATGCTAGTATGGAGTTAGGGGATGGATGAAGCGGAGAGCCCCATTTGGAGTGAGGCTGCAAAGGGCATGCCAAGGGAAGTGTTCTGCTGTGCCAAGACTTGTGCTGCGCACACTTTGTGGTTGGAGTGAGAAACACGTTTGTTGGTGTTTTCTGCGAAACGCTTTAGCAGGCCGTTGGTGCTAGTATGGAGTCAGGGGATGGATGAAGCGGAGAGCCCCGTTTGGAGTGAGGCTGCAAAGGGCATGCCAAAGGAAGTGTTTTGCTGTGCCAAGACTCGTGCTGCGCACGCTTTGTGGTTGGAGTGAGAAACAGGTTCCTTGGTGTTTTCTGCGAAACGCTTTAGCAGCCCGTTGGTGCTAGTATGGAGTCAGGGGATGGATGAAGCGGAGAGCCCCGTTTGGAGTGAGGCTGCAAAGGGCATGCCAAAGGAAGTGTTTTGCTGTGCCAAGACTCGTGCTGCGCACGCTTTGTGGTTGGAGTGAGAAACAGGTTCCTTGGTGTTTTCTGCGAAACGCTTTAGCAGGCCGTTGGTGCTAGTATGGAGTCAGGGGATGGATGAAGCGGAGAGCCCCGTTTGGAGTGAGGCTGCAAAGGGCATGCCAAGGGAAGTGTTTTGCTGTGCCAAGACTCGTGCTGCGCACGCTTTGTGGTTGGAGTGAGAAACAGGTTCCTTGGTGTTTTCTGCGAAACGCTTTAGCAGCCCGTTGGTGCTAGTATGGAGTCAGGGGACGGATGAAGCGGAGAGCCCCGTTTGGAGTGAGGCTGCAAAGGGCATGCCAAAGGAAGTGTTTTGCTGTGCCAAGACTCGTGCTGCGCACGCTTTGTGGTTGGAGTGAGAAACAGGTTCCTTGGTGTTTTCTGTGAAACGCTTTAGCAGCCCGTTGGTGCTGGTATGGAGTCAGGGGATGGATGAAGCGGAGAGCCCCGTTTGGAGTGAGGCTGCAAAGGGCATGCCAAAGGAAGTGTTTTGCTGTGCCAAGACTCGTGCTGCGCACGCTTTGTGGTTGGAGTGAGAAACAGGTTCCTTGGTGTTTTCTGCGAAACGCTTTAGCAGGCCGTTGGTGCTAGTATGGAGTCAGGGGATGGATGAAGCGGAGAGCCCCGTTTGGAGTGAGGCTGCAAAGGGCATGCCAAAGGAAGTGTTTTGCTGTGCCAAGACTCGTGCTGCGCACGCTTTGTGCTTGGAGTGAGAAACAGGTTCCTTGGTGTTTTCTGCGAAACGCTTTAGCAGGCCGTTGGTGCTAGTATGGAGTCAGGGGATGGATGAAGCGGAGAGCCCCGTTTGGAGTGAGGCTGCAAAGGGCATGCCAAAGGAAGTGTTTTGCTGTGCCAAGACTCGTGCTGCGCACGCTTTGTGCTTGGAGTGAGAAACAGGTTCCTTGGTGTTTTCTGCGAAACGCTTTAGCAGCCCGTTGGTGCTAGTATGGAGTTAGGGGATGGATGAAGCGGAGAGCCCCGTTTGGAGTGAGGCTGCAAAGGGCATGTCAAAGGAAGTGTTTTGCTGTGCCAAGACTCGTGCTGCGCACGCTTTGTGGTTGGAGTGAGAAACAGGTTCCTTGGTGTTTTCTGCGAAACGCTTTAGCAGCCCGTTGGTGCTAGTATGGAGTCAGGGGATGGATGAAGCGGAGAGCCCCGTTTGGAGTGAGGCTGCAAAGGGCATGCCAAGAGAAGTGTTTTGCTGTGCCAAGACTCGTGCTGCGCATGCTTTGTGGCTGGAGTGAGAAACAGGTTCCTTGGTGTTTTCTGCGAAACGCTTTAGCAGGCCGTTGGTGCTAGTATGGAGTCAGGGGATGGATGAAGCGGAGAGCCCCGTTTGGAGTGAGGCTGCAAAGGGCATGCCAAAGGAAGTGTTTTGCTGTGCCAAGACTCGTGCTGCGCACGCTTTGTGCTTGGAGTGAGAAACAGGTTCCTTGGTGTTTTCTGCGAAACGCTTTAGCAGCCCGTTGGTGCTAGTATGGAGTCAGGGGATGGATGAAGCGGAGAGCCCCGTTTGGAGTGAGGCTGCAAAGGGCATGCCAAGGGAAGTGTTTTGCTGTGCCAAGACTCGTGCTGCGCACGCTTTGTGGTTGGAGTGAGAAACAGGTTCCTTGGTGTTTTCTGCGAAACGCTTTAGCAGCCCGTTGGTGCTAGTATGGAGTCAGGGGATGGATGAAGCGGAGAGCCCCGTTTGGAGTGAGGCTGCAAAGGGCATGCCAAAGGAAGTGTTTTGCTGTGCAAAGACTCGTGCTGCGCACGCTTTGTGGTTGGAGTGAGAAACAGGTTCCTTGGTGTTTTCTGCGAAACGCTTTAGCAGCCCGTTGGTGCTAGTATGGAGTCAGGGGACGGATGAAGCGGAGAGCCCCGTTTGGAGTGAGGCTGCAAAGGGCATGCGAAAGGAAGTGTTTTGCTGTGCCAAGACTCGTGCTGCGCACGCTTTGTGGTTGGAGTGAGAAACAGGTTCCTTGGTGTTTTCTGTGAAACGCTTTAGCAGCCCGTTGTTGCTGGTATGGAGTCAGGGGATGGATGAAGCGGAGAGCCCCGTTTGGAGTGAGGCTGCAAAGGGCATGCCAAAGGAAGTGTTTTGCTGTGCCAAGACTCATGCTGCGCATGCTTTGTGGTTGGAGTGAGAAACAGGTTCCTTGGTGTTTTCTGCGAAACGCTTTAGCAGCCCGTTGGTGCTAGTATGGAGTCAGGGGACGGATGAAGCGGAGAGCCCCGTTTGGAGTGAGGCTGCAAAGGGCATGCCAAAGGAAGTGTTTTGCTGTGCCAAGACTCGTGCTGCGCACGCTTTGTGGTTGGAGTGAGAAACAGGTTCCTTGGTGTTTTCTGTGAAACGCTTTAGCAGCCCGTTGGTGCTAGTATGGAGTCAGGTGATGGATGAAGCGGAGAGCCCCGTTTGGAGTGAGGCTGCAAAGGGCATGCCAAAGGAAGTGTTTTGCTGTGCCAAGACTCGTGCTGCGCACGCTTTGTGGTTGGAGTGAGAAACAGGTTCCTTGGTGTTTTCTGCGAAACGCTTTAGCAGCCCGTTGGTGCTAGTATGGAGTCAGGGGACGGATGAAGCAGAGAGCCCCGTTTGGAGTGAGGCTGCAAAGGGCATGCCAAAGGAAGTGTTTTGCTGTGCCAAGACTCGTGCTGCGCACGCTTTGTGGTTGGAGTGAGAAACAGGTTCCTTGGTGTTTTCTGCGAAACGCTTTAGCAGCCCGTTGGTGCTAGTATGGAGTCAGGGGTCGGATGAAGCGGAGAGCCCCGTTTGGAGTGAGGCTGCAAAGGGCATGCCAAAGGAAGTGTTTTGCTGTGCCAAGACTCGTGCTGCGCACGCTTTGTGGTTGGAGTGAGAAACAGGTTCCTTGGTGTTTTCTGTGAAACGCTTTAGCAGCCCGTTGTTGCTGGTATGGAGTCAGGGGATGGATGAAGCGGAGAGCCCCGTTTGGAGTGAGGCTGCAAAGGGCATGCCAAAGGAAGTGTTTTGCTGTGCCAAGACTCATGCTGCGCATGCTTTGTGGTTGGAGTGAGAAACAGGTTCCTTGGTGTTTTCTGCGAAACGCTTTAGCAGGCCGTTGGTGCTAGTATGGAGTCAGGGGATGGATGAAGCGGAGAGCCCCGTTTGGAGTGAGGCTGCAAAGGGCATGCCAAAGGAAGTGTTTTGCTGTGCCAAGACTCGTGCTGCGCACGCTTTGTGGTTGGAGTGAGAAACAGGTTCCTTGGTGTTTTCTGCGAAACGCTTTAGCAGGCCGTTGGTGCTAGTATGGAGTCAGGGGATGGATGAAGCGGAGAGCCCCGTTTGGAGTGAGGCTGCAAAGGGCATGCCAAGAGAAGTGTTTTGCTGTGCCAAGACTCGTGCTGCGCACGCTTTGTGGTTGGAGTGAGAAACAGGTTCCTTGGTGTTTTCTGCGAAACGCTTTAGCAGCCCGTTGGTGCTAGTATGGAGTCAGGGGATGGATGAAGCGGAGAGCCCCGTTTGGAGTGAGGCTGCAAAGGGCATGCCAAAGGAAGTGTTTTGCTGTGCCAAGACTCGTGCTGCGCACGCTTTGTGGTTGGAGTGAGAAACAGGTTCCTTGGTGTTTTCTGCGAAACGCTTTAGCAGCCCGTTGGTGCTAGTATGGAGTCAGGGGATGGATGAAGCGGAGAGCCCCGTTTGGAGTGAGGCTGCAAAGGGCATGCCAAGAGAAGTGTTTTGCTGTGCCAAGACTCGTGCTGCGCACGCTTTGTGGTTGGAGTGAGAAACAGGTTCCTTGGTGTTTTCTGCGAAACGCTTTAGCAGCCCGTTGGTGCTAGTATGGAGTCAGGGGATGGATGAAGCGGAGAGCCCCGTTTGGAGTGAGGCTGCAAAGGGCATGCCAAGAGAAGTGTTTTGCTGTGCCAAGACTCGTGCTGCGCACGCTTTGTGGTTGGAGTGAGAAACAGGTTCCTTGGTGTTTTCTGTGAAACGCTTTAGCAGCCCGTTGGTGCTAGTATGGAGTCAGGTGATGGATGAAGCGGAGAGCCCCGTTTGGAGTGAGGCTGCAAAGGGCATGCCAAAGGAAGTGTTTTGCTGTGCCAAGACTCGTGCTGCGCACGCTTTGTGGTTGGAGTGAGAAACAGGTTCCTTGGTGTTTTCTGCGAAACGCTTTAGCAGCCCGTTGGTGCTAGTATGGAGTCAGGGGACGGATGAAGCGGAGAGCCCCGTTTGGAGTGAGGCTGCAAAGGGCATGCCAAGAGAAGTGTTTTGCTGTGCCAAGACTCGTGTTGCGCATGCTTTGTGGTTGGAGTGAGAAACAGGTTCCTTGGTGTTTTCTGCGAAACGCTTTAGCAGCCCGTTGGTGCTAGTATGGAGTCAGGGGACGGATGAAGCGGAGAGCCCCGTTTGGAGTGAGGCTGCAAAGGGCATGCCAAAGGAAGTGTTTTGCTGTGCCAAGACTCGTGCTGCGCACGCTTTGTGGTTGGAGTGAGAAACAGGTTCCTTGGTGTTTTCTGTGAAACGCTTTAGCAGCCCGTTGGTGCTAGTATGGAGTCAGGTGATGGATGAAGCGGAGAGCACCGTTTGGAGTGAGGCTGCAAAGGGCATGGCAAAGGAAGTGTTTTGCTGTGCCAAGACTCGTGCTGCGCACGCTTTGTGGTTGGAGTGAGAAACAGGTTCCTTGGTGTTTTCTGCGAAACGCTTTAGCAGCCCGTTGGTGCTAGTATGGAGTCAGGGGACGGAGGAAGCAGAGAGCCCCGTTTGGAGTGAGGCTGCAAAGGGCATGCCAAAGGAAGTGTTTTGCTGTGCCAAGACTCGTGCTGCGCACGCTTTGTGGTTGGAGTGAGAAACAGGTTCCTTGGTGTTTTCTGCGAAACGCTTTAGCAGCCCGTTGGTGCTAGTATGGAGTCAGGGGACGGATGAAGCGGAGAGCCCCGTTTGGAGTGAGGCTGCAAAGGGCATGCCAAAGGAAGTGTTTTGCTGTGCCAAGACTCGTGCTGCGCACGCTTTGTGGTTGGAGTGAGAAACAGGTTCCTTGGTGTTTTCTGCGAAACGCTTTAGCAGGCCGTTGGTGCTGATATGGAGTCAGGGGATGGATGAAGCGGAGAGCCCCGTTTGGAGTGAGGCTGCAAAGGGCATGCCAAAGGAAGTGTTTTGCTGTGCCAAGACTCGTGCTGCGCACGCTTTGTGGTTGGAGTGAGAAACAGGTTCCTTGGGGTTTTCTGCGAAACGCTTTAGCAGCCCGTTGGTGCTAGTATGGAGTCAGGGGATGGATGAAGCGGAGAGCCCCGTTTGGAGTGAGGCTGCAAAGGGCATGCCAAGAGAAGTGTTTTGCTGTGCCAAGACTCGTGCTGCGCACGCTTTGTGGTTGCAGTGAGAAACAGGTTCCTTGGTGTTTTCTGCGAAACGCTTTAGCAGGCCGTTGGTGCTGATATGGAGTCAGGGGATGGATGAAGCGGAGAGCCCCGTTTGGAGTGAGGCTGCAAAGGGCATGCCAAAGGAAGTGTTTTGCTGTGCCAAGACTCGTGCTGCGCACGCTTTGTGGTTGGAGTGAGAAACAGGTTCCTTGGTGTTTTCTGCGAAACGCTTTAGCAGCCCGTTGGTGCTAGTATGGAGTCAGGGGACGGATGAAGCAGAGAGCCCCGTTTGGAGTGAGGCTGCAAAGGGCATGCCAAAGGAAGTGTTTTGCTGTGCCAAGACTCGTGCTGCGCACGCTTTGTGCTTGGAGTGAGAAACAGGTTCCTTGGTGTTTTCTGCGAAACGCTTTAGCAGCCCGTTGGTGCTAGTATGGAGTCAGGGGACGGATGAAGCGGAGAGCCCCGTTTGGAGTGAGGCTGCAAAGGGCATGCCAAAGGAAGTGTTTTGCTGTGCCAAGACTCGTGCTGCGCACGCTTTGTGGTTGGAGTGAGAAACAGGTTCCTTGGTGTTTTCTGTGAAACGCTTTAGCGGCCCGTTGTTGCTGGTATGGAGTCAGGGGATGGATGAAGCGGAGAGCCCCGTTTGGAGTGAGGCTGCAAAGGGCATGCCAAAGGAAGTGTTTTGCTGTGCCAAGACTCATGCTGCGCACGCTTTGTGGTTGGAGTGAGAAACAGGTTCCTTGGTGTTTTCTGCGAAACGCTTTAGCAGCCCGTTGGTGCTAGTATGGAGTCAGGGGATGGATGAAGCGGAGAGCCCCGTTTGGAGTGAGGCTGCAAAGGGCATGCCAAGAGAAGTGTTTTGCTGTGCCAAGACTCGTGCTGCGCACGCTTTGTGGTTGGAGTGAGAAACAGGTTCCTTGGTGTTTTCTGCGAAACGCTTTAGCAGCCCGTTGGTGCTAGTATGGAGTCAGGGGATGGATGAAGCGGAGAGCCCCGTTTGGAGTGAGGCTGCAAAGGGCATGCCAAAGGAAGTGTTTTGCTGTGCCAAGACTCGTGCTGCGCACGCTTTGTGCTTGGAGTGAGAAACAGGTTCCTTGGTGTTTTCTGTGAAACGCTTTAGCAGCCCGTTGTTGCTGGTATGGAGTCAGGGGATGGATGAAGCGGAGAGCCCCGTTTGGAGTGAGGCTGCAAAGGGCATGCCAAAGGAAGTGTTTTGCTGTGCCAAGACTCATGCTGCGCATGCTTTGTGGTTGGAGTGAGAAACAGGTTCCTTGGTGTTTTCTGCGAAACGCTTTAGCAGCCCGTTGGTGCTAGTATGGAGTCAGGGGACGGATGAAGCGGAGAGCCCCGTTTGGAGTGAGGCTGCAAAGGGCATGCCAAAGGAAGTGTTTTGCTGTGCCAAGACTCGTGCTGCGCACGCTTTGTGGTTGGAGTGAGAAACAGGTTCCTTGGTGTTTTCTGTGAAACGCTTTAGCAACCCGTTGGTGCTAGTATGGAGTCAGGTGATGGATGAAGCGGAGAGCCCCGTTTGGAGTGAGGCTGCAAAGGGCATGCCAAAGGAAGTGTTTTGCTGTGCCAAGACTCGTGCTGCGCACGCTTTGTGGTTGGAGTGAGAAACAGGTTCCTTGGTGTTTTCTGCGAAACGCTTTAGCAGCCCGTTGGTGCTAGTATGGAGTCAGGGGACGGATGAAGCAGAGAGCCCCGTTTGGAGTGAGGCTGCAAAGGGCATGCCAAAGGAAGTGTTTTGCTGTGCCAAGACTCATGCTGCGCATGCTTTGTGGTTGGAGTGAGAAACAGGTTCCTTGGTGTTTTCTGCGAAACGCTTTAGCAGCCCGTTGGTGCTAGTATGGAGTCAGGGGATGGATGAAGCGGAGAGCCCCGTTTGGAGTGAGGCTGCAAAGGGCATGCCAAGGGAAGTGTTCTGCTGTGCCAAGACTTGTGCTGCGCACACTTTGTGGTTGGAGTGAGAAACACGTTTGTTGGTGTTTTCTGCGAAACGCTTTAGCAGCCCGTTGGTGCTAGTATGGAGTTAGGGGCTGGATGAAGCTAAGAGCCCCGTTTGGAGTGAGGCTGCAAAGGGCATGCCAAGGGAAGTGTTCTGCTGTGCCAAGACTCGTGCCGCGCACGCTTTGTGGTTGGAGTGAGAAAGAGGTTCATTGGTGTTTTCTGCGAAACGCTTTAGCAGGCCGTTGGTGCTAGTATGGAGTTAGGGGATGGATGAAGCGGAGAGCCCCGTTTGGAGTGAGGCTGCAAAGGGCATGCCAAGGGAAGTGTTGTCCTGTGCAAAGACTCGTGCTGCGCAGAGTTTGTGGTTGGAGTGAGAAACAGGTTTGTAGGTGTTTTCTGCGAAACGCTTTAGCATCCCGTTGGTGCTAGTATGGAGTTAGGGGCTGGATGAAGCGGAGAGCCCCGTTTGGAGTGAGGCTGCAAAGGGCATGCCAACGGAAGTGTTCTGCTGTGCCAAGACTCATGCTGCGCACACTTTGTGGTTGGATTGAGAAACAGGTTCCTTGGTGTTTTCTGCGAAACGCTTTAGCAGGCCGTTGGTGCTAGTATGGAGTTAGGGGACGGATGAATCGGAGAGCCCCGTTTGGAGTGAGGCTGCAAAGGGCATGCCAAGGGAAGTGTTTTGCTGTGCAAAGTCTCGTGCTGTGCACACTTTGTAGTTTGAGTGAGAAACAGGTTTGTAGGTGTTTTCTGCGAAACGCTTTAGCAGCCCGTTGGTGCTAGTATGGAGTCAGGGGATGGATGAAGCGGAGAGCCCCGTTTGGAGTGAGGCTGCAAAGGGCATGCCAAGAGAAGTGTTTTGCTGTGCCAAGACTCGTGCTGCGCACGCTTTGTGGTTGGAGTGAGAAACAGGTTCCTTGGTGTTTTCTGTGAAACGCTTTAGCAGCCCGTTGGTGCTAGTATGGAGTCAGGTGATGGATGAAGCGGAGAGCCCCGTTTGGAGTGAGGCTGCAAAGGGCATGCCAAAGGAAGTGTTTTGCTGTGCCAAGACTCGTGCTGCGCACGCTTTGTGGTTGGAGTGAGAAACAGGTTCCTTGGTGTTTTCTGCGAAACGCTTTAGCAGCCCGTTGGTGCTAGTATGGAGTCAGGGGACGGATGAAGCGGAGAGCCCCGTTTGGAGTGAGGCTGCAAAGGGCATGCCAAGAGAAGTGTTTTGCTGTGCCAAGACTCGTGTTGCGCATGCTTTGTGGTTGGAGTGAGAAACAGGTTCCTTGGTGTTTTCTGCGAAACGCTTTAGCAGCCCGTTGGTGCTAGTATGGAGTCAGGGGACGGATGAAGCGGAGAGCCCCGTTTGGAGTGAGGCTGCAAAGGGCATGCCAAAGGAAGTGTTTTGCTGTGCCAAGACTCGTGCTGCGCACGCTTTGTGGTTGGAGTGAGAAACAGGTTCCTTGGTGTTTTCTGTGAAACGCTTTAGCAGCCCGTTGGTGCTAGTATGGAGTCAGGTGATGGATGAAGCGGAGAGCACCGTTTGGAGTGAGGCTGCAAAGGGCATGCCAAAGGAAGTGTTTTGCTGTGCCAAGACTCGTGCTGCGCACGCTTTGTGGTTGGAGTGAGAAACAGGTTCCTTGGTGTTTTCTGCGAAACGCTTTAGCAGCCCGTTGGTGCTAGTATGGAGTCAGGGGACGGATGAAGCAGAGAGCCCCGTTTGGAGTGAGGCTGCAAAGGGCATGCCAAAGGAAGTGTTTTGCTGTGCCAAGACTCGTGCTGCGCACGCTTTGTGGTTGGAGTGAGAAACAGGTTCCTTGGTGTTTTCTGCGAAACGCTTTAGCAGCCCGTTGGTGCTAGTATGGAGTCAGGGGACGGATGAAGCGGAGAGCCCCGTTTGGAGTGAGGCTGCAAAGGGCATGCCAAAGGAAGTGTTTTGCTGTGCCAAGACTCGTGCTGCGCACGCTTTGTGGTTGGAGTGAGAAACAGGTTCCTTGGTGTTTTCTGCGAAACGCTTTAGCAGGCCGTTGGTGCTGATATGGAGTCAGGGGATGGATGAAGCGGAGAGCCCCGTTTGGAGTGAGGCTGCAAAGGGCATGCCAAAGGAAGTGTTTTGCTGTGCCAAGACTCGTGCTGCGCACGCTTTGTGGTTGGAGTGAGAAACAGGTTCCTTGGGGTTTTCTGCGAAACGCTTTAGCAGCCCGTTGGTGCTAGTATGGAGTCAGGGGATGGATGAAGCGGAGAGCCCCGTTTGGAGTGAGGCTGCAAAGGGCATGCCAAGAGAAGTGTTTTGCTGTGCCAAGACTCGTGCTGCGCACGCTTTGTGGTTGCAGTGAGAAACAGGTTCCTTGGTGTTTTCTGCGAAACGCTTTAGCAGGCCGTTGGTGCTGATATGGAGTCAGGGGATGGATGAAGCGGAGAGCCCCGTTTGGAGTGAGGCTGCAAAGGGCATGCCAAAGGAAGTGTTTTGCTTTGCCAAGACTCGTGCTGCGCACGCTTTGTGGTTGGAGTGAGAAACAGGTTCCTTGGTGTTTTCTGCGAAACGCTTTAGCAGCCCGTTGGTGCTAATATGGAGTCAGGGGACGGATGAAGCAGAGAGCCCCGTTTGGAGTGAGGCTGCAAAGGGCATGCCAAAGGAAGTGTTTTGCTGTGCCAAGACTCGTGCTGCGCACGCTTTGTGCTTGGAGTGAGAAACAGGTTCCTTGGTGTTTTCTGCGAAACGCTTTAGCAGCCCGTTGGTGCTAGTATGGAGTCAGGGGACGGATGAAGCGGAGAGCCCCGTTTGGAGTGAGGCTGCAAAGGGCATGCCAAAGGAAGTGTTTTGCTGTGCCAAGACTCGTGCTGCGCACGCTTTGTGGTTGGAGTGAGAAACAGGTTCCTTGGTGTTTTCTGTGAAACGCTTTAGCAGCCCGTTGTTGCTGGTATGGAGTCAGGGGATGGATGAAGCGGAGAGCCCCGTTTGGAGTGAGGCTGCAAAGGGCATGCCAAAGGAAGTGTTTTGCTGTGCCAAGACTCATGCTGCGCACGCTTTGTGGTTGGAGTGAGAAACAGGTTCCTTGGTGTTTTCTGCGAAACGCTTTAGCAGCCCGTTGGTGCTAGTATGGAGTCAGGGGATGGATGAAGCGGAGAGCCCCGTTTGGAGTGAGGCTGCAAAGGGCATGCCAAGAGAAGTGTTTTGCTGTGCCAAGACTCGTGCTGCGCACGCTTTGTGGTTGGAGTGAGAAACAGGTTCCTTGGTGTTTTCTGCGAAACGCTTTAGCAGCCCGTTGGTGCTAGTATGGAGTCAGGGGATGGATGAAGCGGAGAGCCCCGTTTGGAGTGAGGCTGCAAAGGGCATGCCAAAGGAAGTGTTTTGCTGTGCCAAGACTCGTGCTGCGCACGCTTTGTGCTTGGAGTGAGAAACAGGTTCCTTGGTGTTTTCTGTGAAACGCTTTAGCAGCCCGTTGTTGCTGGTATGGAGTCAGGGGATGGATGAAGCGGAGAGCCCCGTTTGGAGTGAGGCTGCAAAGGGCATGCCAAAGGAAGTGTTTTGCTGTGCCAAGACTCATGCTGCGCATGCTTTGTGGTTGGAGTGAGAAACAGGTTCCTTGGTGTTTTCTGCGAAACGCTTTAGCAGCCCGTTGGTGCTAGTATGGAGTCAGGGGACGGATGAAGCGGAGAGCCCCGTTTGGAGTGAGGCTGCAAAGGGCATGCCAAAGGAAGTGTTTTGCTGTGCCAAGACTCGTGCTGCGCACGCTTTGTGGTTGGAGTGAGAAACAGGTTCCTTGGTGTTTTCTGTGAAACGCTTTAGCAACCCGTTGGTGCTAGTATGGAGTCAGGTGATGGATGAAGCGGAGAGCCCCGTTTGGAGTGAGGCTGCAAAGGGCATGCCAAAGGAAGTGTTTTGCTGTGCCAAGACTCGTGCTGCGCACGCTTTGTGGTTGGAGTGAGAAACAGGTTCCTTGGTGTTTTCTGCGAAACGCTTTAGCAGCCCGTTGGTGCTAGTATGGAGTCAGGGGACGGATGAAGCAGAGAGCCCCGTTTGGAGTGAGGCTGCAAAGGGCATGCCAAAGGAAGTGTTTTGCTGTGCCAAGACTCATGCTGCGCATGCTTTGTGGTTGGAGTGAGAAACAGGTTCCTTGGTGTTTTCTGCGAAACGCTTTAGCAGCCCGTTGGTGCTAGTATGGAGTCAGGGGATGGATGAAGCGGAGAGCCCCGTTTGGAGTGAGGCTGCAAAGGGCATGCCAAGGGAAGTGTTCTGCTGTGCCAAGACTTGTGCTGCGCACACTTTGTGGTTGGAGTGAGAAACACGTTTGTTGGTGTTTTCTGCGAAACGCTTTAGCAGCCCGTTGGTGCTAGTATGGAGTTAGGGGCTGGATGAAGCTAAGAGCCCCGTTTGGAGTGAGGCTGCAAAGGGCATGCCAAGGGAAGTGTTCTGCTGTGCCAAGACTCGTGCCGCGCACGCTTTGTGGTTGGAGTGAGAAAGAGGTTCCTTGGTGTTTTCTGCGAAACGCTTTAGCAGGCCGTTGGTGCTAGTATGGAGTTAGGGGATGGATGAAGCGGAGAGCCCCGTTTGGAGTGAGGCTGCAAAGGGCATGCCAAGGGAAGTGTTGTCCTGTGCAAAGACTCGGGCTGCGTAAAGTTTGTGGTTGGAGTGAGAAACAGGTTTGTAGGTGTTTTCTGCGAAACGCTTTAGCATCCCGTTGGTGCTAGTATGGAGTTAGGGGCTGGATGAAGCGGAGAGCCCCGTTTGGAGTGAGGCTGCAAAGGGCATGCCAACGGAAGTGTTCTGCTGTGCCAAGACTCATGCTGCGCACACTTTGTGGTTGGATTGAGAAACAGGTTCCTTGGTGTTTTCTGCGAAACGCTTTAGCAGCCCGTTGGTGCTAGTATGGAGTTAGGGGACGGATGAATCGGAGAGCCCCGTTTGGAGTGAGGCTGCAAAGGGCATGCCAAGGGAAGTGTTTTGCTGTGCAAAGTCTCGTGCTGTGCACACTTTGTAGTTTGAGTGAGAAACAGGTTTGTAGGTGTTTTCTGCGAAACGCTTTAGCAGCCCGTTGGTGCTAGTATGGAGTTAGGGGCTGGATGAAGCGGAGAGCCCCGTTTGGAGTGAGGCTGCAAAGGGCATGCCAAGGGAAGGGTTCTGCTGTGCTAAGACTCGGGTTGCACACACTTTGTGGTTGGAGTGAGAAAGAGGTTCCTTGGTGTTTTCTGCGAAACGCTTTAGCAGCCCGTTGGTGCTAGTATGGAGATAGGGGATGGATGAAGCAGAGAGTCCCGTTTGGAGTGAGGCTGCAAAGGGCATGCCAAGGGAAGTGTTCTACTGTGCCAAGACTCGTGCTGCGCACGCTTTGTGGTTGGAGTGAGAAACAGGTTCCTTGGTGTTTTCTGCGAAACGCTTTAGCAGGCCGTTGGTGCTAGTATGGAGTCAGGGGATGGATGAAGCGGAGAGCCCCGTTTGGAGTGAGGCTGCAAAGGGCATGCCAAAGGAAGTGTTGTGCTGTGCCAAGACTCGTGCTGCGCACACTTTGTGGTTGGATTGAGAAACAGGTTCCTTGGTGTTTTCTGCGAAACGCTTTAGCAGCCCGTTGGTGCTAGTATGGAGTCAGGGGATGGATGAAGCGGAGAGCCCCGTTTGGAGTGAGGCTGCAAAGGGCATGCCAAACGAAGTGTTCTGCTGTGCCAAGACTTGTGCTGCGCACACTTTGTGGTTGGAGTGAGAAACAGGTTTGTTGGTGTTTTCTGCGAAACGCTTTAGCAGCCCGTTGGTGCTTGTATGGAGTTAGGGGCTGGATGAAGCGGAGAGCCCCGTTTGGAGTGAGGCTGCAAAGGGCATGCCAAGGTAAGTGTTTTGCTGTGCCAAGACTCGTGCTGCGCACGCTTTGTGGTTGGAGTGAGAAACAGGTTCCTTGGTGTTTTCTGTGAAACGCTTTAGCAGCCCGTTGGTGCTAGTATGGAGTCAGGTGATGGATGAAGCGGAGAGCACCGTTTGGAGTGAGGCTGCAAAGGGCATGCCAAAGGAAGTGTTTTGCTGTGCCAAGACTCGTGCTGCGCACGCTTTGTGGTTGGAGTGAGAAACAGGTTCCTTGGTGTTTTCTGCGAAACGCTTTAGCAGCCCGTTGGTGCTAGTATGGAGTCAGGGGACGGATGAAGCAGAGAGCCCCGTTTGGAGTGAGGCTGCAAAGGGCATGCCAAAGGAAGTGTTTTGCTGTGCCAAGACTCGTGCTGCGCACGCTTTGTGGTTGGAGTGAGAAACAGGTTCCTTGGTGTTTTCTGCGAAACGCTTTAGCAGCCCGTTGGTGCTAGTATGGAGTCAGGGGACGGATGAAGCGGAGAGCCCCGTTTGGAGTGAGGCTGCAAAGGGCATGCCAAAGGAAGTGTTTTGCTGTGCCAAGACTCGTGCTGCGCACGCTTTGTGGTTGGAGTGAGAAACAGGTTCCTTGGTGTTTTCTGCGAAACGCTTTAGCAGGCCGTTGGTGCTGATATGGAGTCAGGGGATGGATGAAGCGGAGAGCCCCGTTTGGAGTGAGGCTGCAAAGGGCATGCCAAAGGAAGTGTTTTGCTGTGCCAAGACTCGTGCTGCGCACGCTTTGTGGTTGGAGTGAGAAACAGGTTCCTTGGGGTTTTCTGCGAAACGCTTTAGCAGCCCGTTGGTGCTAGTATGGAGTCAGGGGATGGATGAAGCGGAGAGCCCCGTTTGGAGTGAGGCTGCAAAGGGCATGCCAAGAGAAGTGTTTTGCTGTGCCAAGACTCGTGCTGCGCACGCTTTGTGGTTGCAGTGAGAAACAGGTTCCTTGGTGTTTTCTGCGAAACGCTTTAGCAGGCCGTTGGTGCTGATATGGAGTCAGGGGATGGATGAAGCGGAGAGCCCCGTTTGGAGTGAGGCTGCAAAGGGCATGCCAAAGGAAGTGTTTTGCTGTGCCAAGACTCGTGCTGCGCACGCTTTGTGGTTGGAGTGAGAAACAGGTTCCTTGGTGTTTTCTGCGAAACGCTTTAGCAGCCCGTTGGTGCTAGTATGGAGTCAGGGGACGGATGAAGCAGAGAGCCCCGTTTGGAGTGAGGCTGCAAAGGGCATGCCAAAGGAAGTGTTTTGCTGTGCCAAGACTCGTGCTGCGCACGCTTTGTGCTTGGAGTGAGAAACAGGTTCCTTGGTGTTTTCTGCGAAACGCTTTAGCAGCCCGTTGGTGCTAGTATGGAGTCAGGGGACGGATGAAGCGGAGAGCCCCGTTTGGAGTGAGGCTGCAAAGGGCATGCCAAAGGAAGTGTTTTGCTGTGCCAAGACTCGTGCTGCGCACGCTTTGTGGTTGGAGTGAGAAACAGGTTCCTTGGTGTTTTCTGTGAAACGCTTTAGCAGCCCGTTGTTGCTGGTATGGAGTCAGGGGATGGATGAAGCGGAGAGCCCCGTTTGGAGTGAGGCTGCAAAGGGCATGCCAAAGGAAGTGTTTTGCTGTGCCAAGACTCATGCTGCGCACGCTTTGTGGTTGGAGTGAGAAACAGGTTCCTTGGTGTTTTCTGCGAAACGCTTTAGCAGCCCGTTGGTGCTAGTATGGAGTCAGGGGATGGATGAAGCGGAGAGCCCCGTTTGGAGTGAGGCTGCAAAGGGCATGCCAAGAGAAGTGTTTTGCTGTGCCAAGACTCGTGCTGCGCACGCTTTGTGGTTGGAGTGAGAAACAGGTTCCTTGGTGTTTTCTGCGAAACGCTTTAGCAGCCCGTTGGTGCTAGTATGGAGTCAGGGGATGGATGAAGCGGAGAGCCCCGTTTGGAGTGAGGCTGCAAAGGGCATGCCAAAGGAAGTGTTTTGCTGTGCCAAGACTCGTGCTGCGCACGCTTTGTGCTTGGAGTGAGAAACAGGTTCCTTGGTGTTTTCTGTGAAACGCTTTAGCAGCCCGTTGGTGCTAGTATGGAGTCAGGGGACGGATGAAGCGGAGAGCCCCGTTTGGAGTGAGGCTGCAAAGGGCATGCCAAAGGAAGTGTTTTGCTGTGCCAAGACTCGTGCTGCGCATGCTTTGTGGTTGGAGTGAGAAACAGGTTCCTTGGTGTTTTCTGCGAAACGCTTTAGCAGCCCGTTGGTGCTAGTATGGAGTCAGGGGACGGATGAAGCGGAGAGCCCCGTTTGGAGTGAGGCTGCAAAGGGCATGCCAAAGGAAGTGTTTTGCTGTGCCAAGACTCGTGCTGCGCACGCTTTGTGGTTGGAGTGAGAAACAGGTTCCTTGGTGTTTTCTGTGAAACGCTTTAGCAACCCGTTGGTGCTAGTATGGAGTCAGGTGATGGATGAAGCGGAGAGCCCCGTTTGGAGTGAGGCTGCAAAGGGCATGCCAAAGGAAGTGTTTTGCTGTGCCAAGACTCGTGCTGCGCACGCTTTGTGGTTGGAGTGAGAAACAGGTTCCTTGGTGTTTTCTGCGAAACGCTTTAGCAGCCCGTTGGTGCTAGTATGGAGTCAGGGGACGGATGAAGCAGAGAGCCCCGTTTGGAGTGAGGCTGCAAAGGGCATGCCAAAGGAAGTGTTTTGCTGTGCCAAGACTCATGCTGCGCATGCTTTGTGGTTGGAGTGAGAAACAGGTTCCTTGGTGTTTTCTGCGAAACGCTTTAGCAGCCCGTTGGTGCTAGTATGGAGTCAGGGGATGGATGAAGCGGAGAGCCCCGTTTGGAGTGAGGCTGCAAAGGGCATGCCAAGGGAAGTGTTCTGCTGTGCCAAGACTTGTGCTGCGCACACTTTGTGGTTGGAGTGAGAAACACGTTTGTTGGTGTTTTCTGCGAAACGCTTTAGCAGCCCGTTGGTGCTAGTATGGAGTTAGGGGCTGGATGAAGCGGAGAGCCCCGTTTGGAGTGAGGCTGCAAAGGGCATGCCAAGGGAAGTGTTGTCCTGTGCAAAGACTCGTGCTGCGTAGAGTTTGTGGTTGGAGTGAGAAACAGGTTTGTAGGTGTTTTCTGCGAAACGCTTTAGCATCCCGTTGGTGCTAGTATGGAGTTAGGGGCTGGATGAAGCGGAGAGCCCCGTTTGGAGTGAGGCTGCAAAGGGCATGCCAACGGAAGTGTTCTGCTGTGCCAAGACTCATGCTGCGCACACTTTGTGGTTGGATTGAGAAACAGGTTCCTTGGTGTTTTCTGCGAAACGCTTTAGCAGGCCGTTGGTGCTAGTATGGAGTTAGGGGACGGATGAATCGGAGAGCCCCGTTTGGAGTGAGGCTGCAAAGGGCATGCCAAGGGAAGTGTTTTGCTGTGCAAAGTCTCGTGCTGTGCACACTTTGTAGTTTGAGTGAGAAACAGGTTTGTAGGTGTTTTCTGCGAAACGCTTTAGCAGCCCGTTGGTGCTAGTATGGAGTTAGGGGCTGGATGAAGCGGAGAGCCCCGTTTGGAGTGAGGCTGCAAAGGGCATGCCAAGGGAAGGGTTCTGCTGTGCTAACACTCGGGTTGCACACACTTTGTGGTTGGAGTGAGAAAGAGGTTCCTTGGTGTTTTCTGCGAAACGCTTTAGCAGCCCGTTGGTGCTAGTATGGAGATAGGGGATGGATGAAGCAGAGAGTCCCGTTTGGAGTGAGGCTGCAAAGGGCATGCCAAGGGAAGTGTTCTGCTGTGCCAAGACTCGTGCTGCGCACGCTTTGTGGTTGGAGTGAGAAACAGGTTCCTTGGTGTTTTCTGCGAAACGCTTTAGCAGGCCGTTGGTGCTAGTATGGAGTCAGGGGATGGATGAAGCGGAGAGCCCCGTTTGGAGTGAGGCTGCAAAGGGCATGCCAAAGGAAGTGTTGTGCTGTGCCAAGACTCGTGCTGCGCACACTTTGTGGTTGGATTGAGAAACAGGTTCCTTGGTGTTTTCTGCGAAACGCTTTAGCAGCCCGTTGGTGCTAGTATGGAGTCAGGGGATGGATGAAGCGGAGAGCCCCGTTTGGAGTGAGGCTGCAAAGGGCATGCCAAACGAAGTGTTCTGCTGTGCCAAGACTTGTGCTGCGCACACTTTGTGGTTGGAGTGAGAAACAGGTTTGTTGGTGTTTTCTGCGAAACGCTTTAGCAGCCCGTTGGTGCTTGTATGGAGTTAGGGGCTGGATGAAGCGGAGAGCCCCGTTTGGAGTGAGGCTGCAAAGGGCATGCCAAGGTAAGTGTTTTGCTGTGCCAAGACTCGTGCTGCGCACACTTTGTGGTTGGATTGAGAAACAGGTTCCTTGGTGTTTTCTGCGAAACGCTTTAGCAGCCCGTTGGTGCTAGTATGGAGTTAGGGGACGGATGAAGCGGAGAGCCCCGTTTGGAGTGAGGCTGCAAAGGGCATGCCAAGGGAAGTGTTCTGCTGTGCCAAGACTCGTGCTGCGCACGCTTTGTGGTTGGAGTGAGAAAGAGGTTCCTTGGTGTTTTCTGCGAAACGCTTTAGCAGCCCGTTGGTGCTAGTATGCAGTTAGGGGACGGATGAAGCGGAGAGCCCCGTTTGGAGTGAGGCTGCAAAGGGCATGCCAAAGGAAGTGTTGTGCTGTGCCAAGACTCGTGCTGCGCACGCTTTGTGGTTGGAGTGAGAAACAGGTTTGTAGGTGTTTTCTGCGAAACACTTTAGTAGCCCATTGGTGCTAGTATGGAGTCAGGGGATGGATGAAGCGGAGAGCCCCGTTTGGAGTGAGGCTGCAAAGGGCATGCCAAAGGAAGTGTTCTGCTGTGCCAAGACTCGTGCCGCGCACGCTTTGTGGTTGGAGTGAGAAACAGGTTTGTTGGTGTTTTCTGCGAAACGCTTTAGCAGCCCGTTGGTGCTAGTATGGAGTTAGGGGATGGATGAAGCGGAGAGCCCCGTTTGGAGTGAGGCTGCAAAGGGCATGCCAAGGGAAGTGTTGTCCTGTGCAAAGACTCGTGCTGCGCACGCTTTGTGGTTGGAGTGAGAAACAGGTTCCTTGGTGTTTTCTGCGAAACGCTTTAGCAGCCCGTTGGTGCTAGTATGGAGTTAGGGGCTGGATGAAGCGGAGAGCCCCGTTTGGAGTGAGGCTGCAAAGGGCATGCCAACGGAAGTGTTCTGCTGTGCCAAGACTCATGCTGCGCACACTTTGCGGTTGGATTGAGAAACAGGTTCCTTGGTGTTTTCTGCGAAACGCTTTAGCAGCCCGTTGGTGCTAGTATGGAGTCAGGGGATGGATGAAGCGGAGAGCCCCGTTTGGAGTGAGGCTACAAAGGGCATGCCAAGGGAAGTGTTGTGCTGTGCCAAGACTCGTGCTGCGCATACTTTGTGGTTGGAGTGAGAAAGAGGTTCCTTGGTGTTTTCTGCGAAACGCTTTAGCATCCCGTTGGTGCTTGTATGGAGTTAGGGGATGGATGAAGCGGAGAGCCCCGTTTGGAGTGAGGCTGCAAAGGGCATGCCAAGGGAAGTGTTGTGCTGTGCAAAGACTCGTGCTGTGCACACTTTGTGGTTTGAGTGAGAAACAGGTTCCTTGGTGTTTTCTGCGAAACGCTTTAGCAGCCCGTTGGTGCTAGTATCGAGTTAGGGGCTGGATGAAGCGGAGAGCCCCGTTTGGAGTGAGGCTGCAAAGGGCATGCCAAGGGAAGGGTTCTGCTGTGCTAAGACTCGGGTTGCACACACTTTGTGGTTGGAGTGAGAAAGAGGTTTGTAGGTGTTTTCTGCGAAACACTTTAGTAGCCCATTGGTGCTAGTATGGAGTTAGGGGATGGATGAAGCGGAGATCCCCGTTTGGAGTGAGGCTGCAAAGGGCATGCCAAAGGAAGTGTTCTGCTGTGCCAAGACTCGTGCCGCGCACGCTTTGTGGTTGGAGTGAGAAACAGGTTCCTTGGTGTTTTCTGCGAAACGCTTTAGCAGCCCGTTGGTGCTAGTATGGAGTTAGGGGATGGATGAAGCGGAGAGCCCCGTTTGGAGTGAGGCTGCAAAGGGCATGCCAAGGGAAGTGTTGTGCTGTGCAAAGACTCGTGCTGCGCAGAGTTTGTGGTTGGAGTGAGAAACAGGTTTGTAGGTGTTTTCTGCGAAACGCTTTAGTATCCCGTTGGTGCTAGTATGGAGTTAGGGGCTGGATGAAGCGGAGAGCCCCATTTGGAGTGAGGCTGCAAAGGGCATGCCAACGGAAGTGTTCTGCTGTGCCAAGACTCATGCTGTGCACACTTTGTGTTTGGAGTGAGAAACAGGTTCCTTGGTGTTTTCTGCGAAACGCTTTAGCAGGCCGTTGGTGCTAGTATGGAGTCAGGGGATGGATGAAGCGGAGAGCCCCGTTTGGAGTGAGGCTGCAAAGGGCATGCCAAAGGAAGTGTTTTGCTGTGCCAAGACTCGTGCTGCGCACGCTTTGTGGTTGGAGTGAGAAACAGGTTCCTTGGTGTTTTCTGCGAAACGCTTTAGCAGCCCGTTGGTGCTAGTATGGAGTCAGGGGATGGATGAAGCGGAGAGCCCCGTTTGGAGTGAGGCTGCAAAGGGCATGCCAAAGGAAGTGTTTTGCTGTGCCAAGACTCGTGCTGCGCACGCTTTGTGGTTGGAGTGAGAAACAGGTTCCTTGGTGTTTTCTGCGAAACGCTTTAGCAGGCCGTTGGTGCTAGTATGGAGTCAGGGGATGGATGAAGCGGAGAGCCCCGTTTGGTTGAGGCTGCAAAGGGCATGCCAAAGGAAGTGTTTTGCTGTGCCAAGACTCGTGCTGCGCACGCTTTGTGGTTGGAGTGAGAAACAGGTTCCTTGGTGTTTTCTGCGAAACGCTTTAGCAGCCCGTTGGTGCTAGTATGGAGTCAGGGGATGGATGAAGCGGAGAGCCCCGTTTGGAGTGAGGCTGCAAAGGGCATGCCAAAGGAAGTGTTTTGCTGTGCCAAGACTCGTGCTGCGCACACTTTGTGGTTGGAGTGAGAAACAGGTTCCTTGGTGTTTTCTGCGAAACGCTTTAGCAGGCCGTAGGTGCTAGTATGGAGTCAGGGGATGGATGAAGCGGAGAGCCCCGTTTGGAGTGAGGCTGCAAAGGGCATGCCAAGGGAAGTGTTTTGCTGTGCAAAGACTCGTGCTGCGCACGCTTTGTGGTTGGAGTGAGAAACAGGTTCCTTGGTGTTTTCTGCGAAACGCTTTAGCAGCCCGTTGCTGCTAGTATGGAGTCAGGGGATGGATGAAGCGGAGAGCCCCGTTTGGAGTGAGGCTGCAAAGGGCATGCCAAAGGAAGTGTTTTGCTGTGCCAAGACTCGTGCTGCGCACGCTTTGTGCTTGGAGTGAGAAACAGGTTCCTTGGTGTTTTCTGCGAAACGCTTTAGCAGGCCGTTGGTGCTAGTATGGAGTCAGGGGATGGATGAAGCGGAGAGCCCCGTTTGGAGTGAGGCTGCAAAGGGCATGCCAAAGGAAGTGTTTTGCTGTGCCAAGACTCGTGCTGCGCACGCTTTGTGGTTGGAGTGAGAAACAGGTTCCTTGGTGTTTTCTGCGAAACGCTTTAGCAGCCCGTTGGTGCTAGTATGGAGTCAGGGGATGGATGAAGCGGAGAGCCCCGTTTGGAGTGAGGCTGCAAAGGGCATGTCAAAGGAAGTGTTTTGCTGTGCCAAGACTCGTGCTGCGCACGCTTTGTGGTTGGAGAGAAACCAGGTTCCTTGGTGTTTTCTGCGAACGCCTTTAGCAGCCCGTTGTGTGCTAGTATGGAGTCAGGGATGGATGAAGCGGAGAGCCCCGTTTGGAGTGAGGCTGCAAAGGGCATGCCAAGAGAAGTGTTTTGCTGTGCCAAGGACTCGTGCTGCGCACGCTTTGTGGTTTGGAGTTGAGAAACAGGTTCATTGGTGTTTTCTGCGAACGCTTTAGCAGCCCGTTGGTGCTAGTATGGAGTCAGGGGATGGATGAAGCGGAAGAGCCCCGTTTGGAGTGAGGCTGCAAAGGGCATGCCAAGAGAAGTGTTTTGCTGTGCCAAGACTCGTGCTGCGCACGCTTTGTGGTTGGAGTGAGAAACAGGTTCCTTGGTGTTTTCTGCGAAACGCTTTAGCAAGCCCGTTGGTGCTAGTATGGAGTCAGGGGATGGATGAAGCGGAGAGCCCCGTTTGGAGTGAGGCTGCAAAGGGGCAGTGCCAAAGGAAGTGTTTTGCTGTGCAAAGACTCGTGCTGCGCACGCTTTGTGGTTGGAGTGAGAAACAGGTTCCTTGGTGTTTCTGCGAAACGCTTTAGCAGCCCGTTGGTGCTAGTATGGAGTCAGGGGACGGATGAAGCGGAGAGCCCCGTTTGGAGTGAGGCTGCAAAGGGCATGCGAAAGGAAGTGTTTTGCTGTGCCAAGACTCGTGCTGCGCACGCTTTGTGGTTGGAGTGAGAAACAGGTTCCTTGGTGTGTTTCTGTGAAACGCTTTAGCAGCCCGTTGTTGCTGGTATGGAGTCAGGGATGGATGAAGCGGAGAGCCCCGTTGGAGTGAGGCTGCAAAGGCATGCCAAAGGAAGTGTTTTGCTGTGCAAGACTCATGCTGCGCATGCTTTGTGGTTGGAGTGAGAAACAGGTTCCTTGGTGTTTTCTGCGAACGCTTTAGCAGCCCGTTGGTGCTAGTATGGAGTCAGGGGACGGGATGAAGCGGAGAGCCCCGTTTGGAGTGAGGCTGCAAAGGGAATGCCAAAGGAAGTGTTTTGCTGTTGCCAAGACTCGTGCTGCGCACGCTTTGTGGTTGGAGTGAGAAACAGGTTCCTTGGTGTTTTCTGCGAAACGCTTTAGCAGCCCGTTGGTGCTAGTATGGAGTCAGGGGACGGATGAAGCGGAGAGCCCGTTTGGAGTGAGGCTGCAAAGGGCATGCCAAAGGAAGGTGTTTTGCTGTGCCAAGACTCGTGCTGCGCACGCCTTTGTGGTTGGAGTGAGAAACAGGTTCCTTGTGTTTTCTGCGAAACGCTTTAGCAGCCCGTTGGTGCTAGTATGGAGTCAGGGGTCGGATGAAGCGGAGAGCCCGTTTGGAGTGAGGCTGCAAAGGGGCATGCCAAAGGAAGTGTTTTGCTGTGCCAAGACTCGTGCTGCGCACGCTTTGTGGTTGGAGTGAGAACAGGTTCCTTGGTGTTTTCTGTGAAACGCTTTAGCAGCCCGTTGTTGCTGGTATGGAGTCAGGGATGGATGAAGCGGAGAGCCCCGTTTGGAGTGAGGCTGCAAAGGGCATGCCAAAGGAAGTGTTTTGCTGTGCCAAGACTCATGCTGCGCATGCTTTGTGGTTGAGTGAGAAACAGGTTCCTTGGTGTTTTCTGCGAAACGCTTTAGCAGCCCGTTGGTGCTAGTATGGAGTCAGGGGATGGATGAAGCGAGAGCCCGTTTGGAGTGAGGCTGCAAAGGGCATGCCAAAGGAAGTGTTTTGCTGTGCCAAGACTCGTGCTGCGCACGCTTTGTGGTTGGAGTGAGAAACAGGTTCCTTGGTGTTTTCTGCGAAACGCTTTAGCAGCCCGTTGGTGCTAGTATGGAGTCAGGGGATGGATGAAGCGGAGAGCCCCGTTTGGAGTGAGGCTGCAAAGGGCATGCCAAAGGAAGTGTTTTGCTGTGCCAAGACTCGTGCTGCGCACGCTTTGTGGTTGGAGTGAGAAACAGGTTCCTTGGTGTTTTCTGCGAAACGCTTTAGCAGCCCGTTGGTGCTAGTATGGAGTCAGGGGATGGATGAAGCGGAGAGCCCCGTTTGGAGTGAGGCTGCAAAGGGCATGCCAAGAGAAGTGTTTTGCTGTGCCAAGACTCGTGCTGCGCACGCTTTGTGGTTGGAGTGAGAAACAGGTTCCTTGGTGTTTTCTGTGAAACGCTTTAGCAGGCCGTTGGTGCTAGTATGGAGTCAGGGGATGGATGAAGCGGAGAGCCCCGTTTGGAGTGAGGCTGCAAAGGGCATGCCAAAGGAAGTGTTTTGCTGTGCCAAGACTCGTGCTGCGCACGCTTTGTGGTTGGAGTGAGAAACAGGTTCCTTGGTGTTTTCTGCGAAACGCTTTAGCAGCCCGTTGGTGCTAGTATGGAGTCAGGGGATGGATGAAGCGGAGAGCCCCGTTTGGAGTGAGGCTGCAAAGGGCATGCCAAGAGAAGTGTTTTGCTGTGCCAAGACTCGTGCTGCGCACGCTTTGTGGTTGGAGTGAGAAACAGGTTCCTTGGTGTTTTCTGCGAAACGCTTTAGCAGCCCGTTGGTGCTAGTATGGAGTCAGGGGATGGATGAAGCGGAGAGCCCCGTTTGGAGTGAGGCTGCAAAGGGCATGCCAAAGGAAGTGTTTTGCTGTGCCAAGACTCGTGCTGCGCACGCTTTGTGGTTGGAGTGAGAAACAGGTTCCTTGGTGTTTTCTGCGAAACGCTTTAGCAGCCCGTTGGTGCTAGTATGGAGTCAGGGGACGGATGAAGCGGAGAGCCCCGTTTGGAGTGAGGCTGCAAAGGGCATGCCAAAGGAAGTGTTTTGCTGTGCCAAGACTCGTGCTGCGCACGCTTTGTGGTTGGAGTGAGAAACAGGTTCCTTGGTGTTTTCTGTGAAACGCTTCAGCAGCCCGTTGGTGCTAGTATGGAGTCAGGTGATGGATGAAGCGGAGAGCCCCGTTTGGAGTGAGGCTGCAAAGGGCATGCCAAAGGAAGTGTTTTGCTGTGCCAAGACTCGTGCTGCGCACGCTTTGTGGTTGGAGTGAGAAACAGGTTCCTTGGTGTTTTCTGCGAAACGCTTTAGCAGCCCGTTGGTGCTAGTATGGAGTCAGGGGACGGATGAAGCAGAGAGCCCCGTTTGGAGTGAGGCTGCAAAGGGCATGCCAAAGGAAGTGTTTTGCTGTGCCAAGACTCGTGCTGCGCACGCTTTGTGGTTGGAGTGAGAAACAGGTTCCTTGGTGTTTTCTGCGAAACGCTTTAGCAGCCCGTTGGTGCTAGTATGGAGTCAGGGGACGGATGAAGCGGAGAGCCCCGTTTGGAGTGAGGCTGCAAAGGGCATGCCAAAGGAAGTGTTTGCTGTGCCAAGACTCGTGCTGCGCACGCTTTGTGGTTGGAGTGAGAAACAGGTTCCTTGGTGTTTTCTGCGAAACGCTTTAGCAGGCCCGTTGGTGCTGATATGGAGTCAGGGGATGGATGAAGCGCAGAGGCCCGTTTGGAGTGAGGCTGCAAAGGGCATGCCAAAGGAAGTGTTTTGCTGTGCCAAGACTCGTGCTGCGCACGCTTTGTGGTTGGAGTGAGAAACAGGTTCCTTGGGGTTTTCTGCGAAACGCTTTAGCAGCCCGTTGGTGCTAGTATGGAGTCAGGGGATGGATGAAGCGGAGAGCCCCGTTTGGAGTGAGGCTGCAAAGGGCATGCCAAGAGAAGTGTTTTGCTGTGCCAAGACTCGTGCTGCGCACGCTTTGTGGTTGGAGTGAGAAACAGGTTCCTTGGTGTTTTCTGCGAAACGCTTTAGCAGGCCGTTGGTGCTGATATGGAGTCAGGGGATGGATGAAGCGGAGAGCCCCGTTTGGAGTGAGGCTGCAAAGGGCATGCCAAAGGAAGTGTTTTGCTGTGCCAAGACTCGTGCTGCGCACGCTTTGTGGTTGGAGTGAGAAACAGGTTCCTTGGTGTTTTCTGCGAAACGCTTTAGCAGCCCGTTGGTGCTAGTATGGAGTCAGGGGTCGGATGAAGCGGAGAGCCCCGTTTGGAGTGAGGCTGCAAAGGGCATGCCAAAGGAAGTGTTTTGCTGTGCCAAGACTCGTGCTGCGCACGCTTTGTGGTTGGAGTGAGAAACAGGTTCCTTGGTGTTTTCTGCGAAACGCTTTAGCAGCCCGTTGGTGCTAGTATGGAGTCAGGGGATGGATGAAGCGGAGAGCCCCGTTTGGAGTGAGGCTGCAAAGGGCATGCCAAAGGAAGTGTTTTGCTGTGCCAAGACTCGTGCTGCGCACGCTTTGTGGTTGGAGTGAGAAACAGGTTCCTTGGTGTTTTCTGCGAAACGCTTTAGCAGCCCGTTGGTGCTAGTATGGAGTCAGGGGATGGATGAAGCGGAGAGCCCCGTTTGGAGTGAGGCTGCAAAGGGCATGCCAAGAGAAGTGTTTTGCTGTGCCAAGACTCGTGCTGCGCACGCTTTGTGGTTGGAGTGAGAAACAGGTTCCTTGGTGTTTTCTGCGAAACGCTTTAGCAGGCCGTTGGTGCTAGTATGGAGTCAGGGGATGGATGAAGCGGAGAGCCCCGTTTGGAGTGAGGCTGCAAAGGGCATGCCAAAGGAAGTGTTTTGCTGTGCCAAGACTCGTGCTGCGCACGCTTTGTGGTTGGAGTGAGAAACAGGTTCCTTGGTGTTTTCTGCGAAACGCTTTAGCAGCCCGTTGGTGCTAGTATGGAGTCAGGGGATGGATGAAGCGGAGAGCCCCGTTTGGAGTGAGGCTGCAAAGGGCATGCCAAGAGAAGTGTTTTGCTGTGCCAAGACTCGTGCTGCGCACGCTTTGTGGTTGGAGTGAGAAACAGGTTCCTTGGTGTTTTCTGCGAAACGCTTTAGCAGCCCGTTGGTGCTAGTATGGAGTCAGGGGATGGATGAAGCGGAGAGCCCCGTTTGGAGTGAGGCTGCAAAGGGCATGCCAAGAGAAGTGTTTTGCTGTGCCAAGACTCGTGCTGCGCACGCTTTGTGGTTGGAGTGAGAAACAGGTTCCTTGGTGTTTTCTGCGAAACGCTTTAGCATCCCGTTGGTGCTAGTATGGAGTTAGGGGCTGGATGAAGCGGAGAGCCCCGTTTGGAGTGAGGCTGCAAAGGGCATGCCAACGGAAGTGTTCTGCTGTGCCAAGACTCATGCTGCGCACACTTTGTGGTTGGATTGAGAAACAGGTTCCTTGGTGTTTTCTGCGAAACGCTTTAGCAGCCCGTTGGTGCTAGTATGGAGTCAGGGGACGGATGAAGCGGAGAGCCCCGTTTGGAGTGAGGCTGCAAAGGGCATGCCAAAGGAAGTGTTTTGCTGTGCCAAGACTCGTGCTGCGCACGCTTTGTGGTTGGAGTGAGAAACAGGTTCCTTGGTGTTTTCTGTGAAACGCTTTAGCAGCCCGTTGGTGCTAGTATGGAGTCAGGTGATGGATGAAGCGGAGAGCCCCGTTTGGAGTGAGGCTGCAAAGGGCATGCCAAAGGAAGTGTTTTGCTGTGCCAAGACTCGTGCTGCGCACGCTTTGTGGTTGGAGTGAGAAACAGGTTCCTTGGTGTTTTCTGCGAAACGCTTTAGCAGCCCGTTGGTGCTAGTATGGAGTCAGGGGACGGATGAAGCAGAGAGCCCCATTTGGAGTGAGGCTGCAAAGGGCATGCCAAAGGAAGTGTTTTGCTGTGCCAAGACTCGTGCTGCGCACGCTTTGTGGTTGGAGTGAGAAACAGATTCCTTGGTGTTTTCTGCGAAACGCTTTAGCAGCCCGTTGGTGCTAGTATGGAGTCAGGGGACGGATGAAGCGGAGAGCCCCGTTTGGAGTGAGGCTGCAAAGGGCATGCCAAAGGAAGTGTTTTGCTGTGCCAAGACTCGTGCTGCGCACGCTTTGTGGTTGGAGTGAGAAACAGGTTCCTTGGTGTTTTCTGTGAAACGCTTTAGCAGCCCGTTGGTGCTAGTATGGAGTCAGGTGATGGATGAAGCGGAGAGCCCCGTTTGGAGTGAGGCTGCAAAGGGCATGCCAAAGGAAGTGTTTTGCTGTGCCAAGACTCGTGCTGCGCACGCTTTGTGGTTGGAGTGAGAAACAGGTTCCTTGGTGTTTTCTGCGAAACGCTTTAGCAGCCCGTTGGTGCTAGTATGGAGTCAGGGGACGGATGAAGCAGAGAGCCCCATTTGGAGTGAGGCTGCAAAGGGCATGCCAAAGGAAGTGTTTTGCTGTGCCAAGACTCGTGCTGCGCACGCTTTGTGGTTGGAGTGAGAAACAGGTTCCTTGGTGTTTTCTGCGAAACGCTTTAGCAGCCCGTTGGTGCTGATATGGAGTCAGGGGATGGATGAAGCGCAGAGGCCCGTTTGGAGTGAGGCTGCAAAGGGCATGCCAAAGGAAGTGTTTTGCTGTGCCAAGACTCGTGCTGCGCACGCTTTGTGGTTGGAGTGAGAAACAGGTTCCTTGGGGTTTTCTGCGAAACGCTTTAGCAGCCCGTTGGTGCTAGTATGGAGTCAGGGGATGGATGAAGCGGAGAGCCCCGTTTGGAGTGAGGCTGCAAAGGGCATGCCAAGAGAAGTGTTTTGCTGTGCCAAGACTCGTGCTGCGCACGCTTTGTGGTTGGAGTGAGAAACAGGTTCCTTGGTGTTTTCTGCGAAACGCTTTAGCAGGCCGTTGGTGCTGATATGGAGTCAGGGGATGGATGAAGCGGAGAGCCCCGTTTGGAGTGAGGCTGCAAAGGGCATGCCAAAGGAAGTGTTTTGCTGTGCCAAGACTCGTGCTGCGCACGCTTTGTGCCTGGAGTGAGAAACAGGTTCCTTGGTGTTTTCTGCGAAACGCTTTAGCAGCCCGTTGGTGCTAGTATGGAGTCAGGGGATGGATGAAGCGGAGAGCCCCGTTTGGAGTGAGGCTGCAAAGGGCATGCCAAAGGAAGTGTTTTGCTGTGCCAAGACTCGTGCTGCGCACGCTTTGTGGTTGGAGTGAGAAACAGGTTCCTTGGTGTTTTCTGCGAAACGCTTTAGCAGCCCGTTGGTGCTAGTATGGAGTCAGGGGACGGATGAAGCAGAGAGCCCCGTTTGGAGTGAGGCTGCAAAGGGCATGCCAAAGGAAGTGTTTTGCTGTGCCAAGACTCGTGCTGCGCACGCTTTGTGCTTGGAGTGAGAAACAGGTTCCTTGGTGTTTTCTGCGAAACGCTTTAGCAGCCCGTTGGTGCTAGTATGGAGTCAGGGGACGGATGAAGCGGAGAGCCCCGTTTGGAGTGAGGCTGCAAAGGGCATGCCAAAGGAAGTGTTTTGCTGTGCCAAGACTCGTGCTGCGCACGCTTTGTGGTTGGAGTGAGAAACAGGTTCCTTGGTGTTTTCTGTGAAACGCTTTAGCAGCCCGTTGTTGCTGGTATGGAGTCAGGGGATGGATGAAGCGGAGAGCCCCGTTTGGAGTGAGGCTGCAAAGGGCATGCCAAAGGAAGTGTTTTGCTGTGCCAAGACTCGTGCTGCGCACGCTTTGTGGTTGGAGTGAGAAACAGGTTCCTTGGTGTTTTCTGTGAAACGCTTTAGCAGCCCGTTGGTGCTAGTATGGAGTCAGGTGATGGATGAAGCGGAGAGCCCCGTTTGGAGTGAGGCTGCAAAGGGCATGCCAAAGGAAGTGTTTTGCTGTGCCAAGACTCGTGCTGCGCACGCTTTGTGGTTGGAGTGAGAAACAGGTTCCTTGGTGTTTTCTGCGAAACGCTTTAGCAGCCCGTTGGTGCTAGTATGGAGTCAGGGGACGGATGAAGCAGAGAGCCCCATTTGGAGTGAGGCTGCAAAGGGCATGCCAAAGGAAGTGTTTTGCTGTGCCAAGACTCGTGCTGCGCACGCTTTGTGGTTGGAGTGAGAAACAGATTCCTTGGTGTTTTCTGCGAAACGCTTTAGCAGCCCGTTGGTGCTAGTATGGAGTCAGGGGACGGATGAAGCGGAGAGCCCCGTTTGGAGTGAGGCTGCAAAGGGCATGCCAAAGGAAGTGTTTTGCTGTGCCAAGACTCGTGCTGCGCACGCTTTGTGGTTGGAGTGAGAAACAGGTTCCTTGGGGTTTTCTGCGAAACGCTTTAGCAGCCCGTTGGTGCTAGTATGGAGTCAGGGGATGGATGAAGCGGAGAGCCCCGTTTGGAGTGAGGCTGCAAAGGGCATGCCAAGAGAAGTGTTTTGCTGTGCCAAGACTCGTGCTGCGCACGCTTTGTGGTTGGAGTGAGAAACAGGTTCCTTGGTGTTTTCTGCGAAACGCTTTAGCAGGCCGTTGGTGCTGATATGGAGTCAGGGGATGGATGAAGCGGAGAGCCCCGTTTGGAGTGAGGCTGCAAAGGGCATGCCAAAGGAAGTGTTTTGCTGTGCCAAGACTCGTGCTGCGCACGCTTTGTGCCTGGAGTGAGAAACAGGTTCCTTGGTGTTTTCTGCGAAACGCTTTAGCAGCCCGTTGGTGCTAGTATGGAGTCAGGGGATGGATGAAGCGGAGAGCCCCGTTTGGAGTGAGGCTGCAAAGGGCATGCCAAAGGAAGTGTTTTGCTGTGCCAAGACTCGTGCTGCGCACGCTTTGTGGTTGGAGTGAGAAACAGGTTCCTTGGTGTTTTCTGCGAAACGCTTTAGCAGCCCGTTGGTGCTAGTATGGAGTCAGGGGACGGATGAAGCAGAGAGCCCCGTTTGGAGTGAGGCTGCAAAGGGCATGCCAAAGGAAGTGTTTTGCTGTGCCAAGACTCGTGCTGCGCACGCTTTGTGCTTGGAGTGAGAAACAGGTTCCTTGGTGTTTTCTGCGAAACGCTTTAGCAGCCCGTTGGTGCTAGTATGGAGTCAGGGGACGGATGAAGCGGAGAGCCCCGTTTGGAGTGAGGCTGCAAAGGGCATGCCAAAGGAAGTGTTTTGCTGTGCCAAGACTCGTGCTGCGCACGCTTTGTGGTTGGAGTGAGAAACAGGTTCCTTGGTGTTTTCTGTGAAACGCTTTAGCAGCCCGTTGTTGCTGGTATGGAGTCAGGGGATGGATGAAGCGGAGAGCCCCGTTTGGAGTGAGGCTGCAAAGGGCATGCCAAAGGAAGTGTTTTGCTGTGCCAAGACTCGTGCTGCGCACGCTTTGTGGTTGGAGTGAGAAACAGGTTCCTTGGTGTTTTCTGCGAAACGCTTTAGCAGGCCGTTGGTGCTAGTATGGAGTCAGGGGATGGATGAAGCGGAGAGCCCCGTTTGGAGTGAGGCTGCAAAGGGCATGCCAAAGGAAGTGTTTTGCTGTGCCAAGACTCGTGTTGCGCACGCTTTGTGGTTGGAGTGAGAAACAGGTTCCTTGGTGTTTTCTGCGAAACGCTTTAGCAGCCCGTTGGTGCTAGTATGGAGTCAGGGGACGGATGAAGCGGAGAGCCCCGTTTGGAGTGAGGCTGCAAAGGGCATGCCAAAGGAAGTGTTTTGCTGTGCCAAGACTCGTGCTGCGCACGCTTTGTGGTTGGAGTGAGAAACAGGTTCCTTGGTGTTTTCTGTGAAACGCTTTAGCAGCCCGTTGGTGCTAGTATGGAGTCAGGTGATGGATGAAGCGGAGAGCCCCGTTTGGAGTGAGGCTGCAAAGGGCATGCCAAAGGAAGTGTTTTGCTGTGCCAAGACTCGTGCTGCGCACGCTTTGTGGTTGGAGTGAGAAACAGGTTCCTTGGTGTTTTCTGCGAAACGCTTTAGCAGCCCGTTGGTGCTAGTATGGAGTCAGGGGACGGATGAAGCAGAGAGCCCCGTTTGGAGTGAGGCTGCAAAGGGCATGCCAAAGGAAGTGTTTTGCTGTGCCAAGACTCGTGCTGCGCACGCTTTGTGGTTGGAGTGAGAAACAGGTTCCTTGGTGTTTTCTGCGAAACGCTTTAGCAGCCCGTTGGTGCTAGTATGGAGTCAGGGGACGGATGAAGCGGAGAGCCCCGTTTGGAGTGAGGCTGCAAAGGGCATGCCAAAGGAAGTGTTTTGCTGTGCCAAGACTCGTGCTGCGCACGCTTTGTGGTTGGAGTGAGAAACAGGTTCCTTGGTGTTTTCTGCGAAACGCTTTAGCAGGCCGTTGGTGCTGATATGGAGTCAGGGGATGGATGAAGCGCAGAGGCCCGTTTGGAGTGAGGCTGCAAAGGGCATGCCAAAGGAAGTGTTTTGCTGTGCCAAGACTCGTGCTGCGCACGCTTTGTGGTTGGATTGAGAAACAGGTTCCTTGGGGTTTTCTGCGAAACGCTTTAGCAGCCCGTTGGTGCTAGTATGGAGTCAGGGGATGGATGAAGCGGAGAGCCCCGTTTGGAGTGAGGCTGCAAAGGGCATGCCAAGAGAAGTGTTTTGCTGTGCCAAGACTCGTGCTGCGCACGCTTTGTGGTTGGAGTGAGAAACAGGTTCCTTGGTGTTTTCTGCGAAACGCTTTAGCAGCCCGTTGGTGCTGATATGGAGTCAGGGGATGGATGAAGCGGAGAGCCCCGTTTGGAGTGAGGCTGCAAAGGGCATGCCAAAGGAAGTGTTTTGCTGTGCCAAGACTCGTGCTGCGCACGCTTTGTGCCTGGAGTGAGAAACAGGTTCCTTGGTGTTTTCTGCGAAACGCTTTAGCAGCCCGTTGGTGCTAGTATGGAGTCAGGGGATGGATGAAGCGGAGAGCCCCGTTTGGAGTGAGGCTGCAAAGGGCATGCCAAAGGAAGTGTTTTGCTGTGCCAAGACTCGTGCTGCGCACGCTTTGTGGTTGGAGTGAGAAACAGGTTCCTTGGTGTTTTCTGCGAAACGCTTTAGCAGCCCGTTGGTGCTAGTATGGAGTCAGGGGACGGATGAAGCAGAGAGCCCCGTTTGGAGTGAGGCTGCAAAGGGCATGCCAAAGGAAGTGTTTTGCTGTGCCAAGACTCGTGCTGCGCACGCTTTGTGCTTGGAGTGAGAAACAGGTTCCTTGGTGTTTTCTGCGAAACGCTTGAGCAGCCCGTTGGTGCTAGTATGGAGTCAGGGGACGGATGAAGCGGAGAGCCCCGTTTGGAGTGAGGCTGCAAAGGGCATGCCAAAGGAAGTGTTTTGCTGTGCCAAGACTCGTGCTGCGCACGCTTTGTGGTTGGAGTGAGAAACAGGTTCCTTGGTGTTTTCTGCGAAACGCTTTAGCAGGCCGTTGGTGCTAGTATGGAGTCAGGGGATGGATGAAGCGGAGAGCCCCGTTTGGAGTGAGGCTGCAAAGGGCATGCCAAGAGAAGTGTTTTGCTGTGCCAAGACTCGTGTTGCGCATGCTTTGTGGTTGGAGTGAGAAACAGGTTCCTTGGTGTTTTCTGCGAAACGCTTTAGCAGCCCGTTGGTGCTAGTATGGAGTCAGGGGACGGATGAAGCGGAGAGCCCCGTTTGGAGTGAGGCTGCAAAGGGCATGCCAAAGGAAGTGTTTTGCTGTGCCAAGACTCGTGCTGCGCACGCTTTGTGGTTGGAGTGAGAAACAGGTTCCTTGGTGTTTTCTGTGAAACGCTTTAGCAGCCCGTTGGTGCTAGTATGGAGTCAGGTGATGGATGAAGCGGAGAGCCCCGTTTGGAGTGAGGCTGCAAAGGGCATGCCAAAGGAAGTGTTTTGCTGTGCCAAGACTCGTGCTGCGCACGCTTTGTGGTTGGAGTGAGAAACAGGTTCCTTGGTGTTTTCTGCGAAACGCTTTAGCAGCCCGTTGGTGCTAGTATGGAGTCAGGGGACGGATGAAGCAGAGAGCCCCGTTTGGAGTGAGGCTGCAAAGGGCATGCCAAAGGAAGTGTTTTGCTGTGCCAAGACTCGTGCTGCGCACGCTTTGTGGTTGGAGTGAGAAACAGGTTCCTTGGTGTTTTCTGCGAAACGCTTTAGCAGCCCGTTGCTGCTAGTATGGAGTCAGGGGACGGATGAAGCGGAGAGCCCCGTTTGGAGTGAGGCTGCAAAGGGCATGCCAAAGGAAGTGTTTTGCTGTGCCAAGACTCGTGCTGCGCACGCTTTGTGGTTGGAGTGAGAAACAGGTTCCTTGGTGTTTTCTGCGAAACGCTTTAGCAGGCCGTTGGTGCTGATATGGAGTCAGGGGATGGATGAAGCGCAGAGGCCCGTTTGGAGTGAGGCTGCAAAGGGCATGCCAAAGGAAGTGTTTTGCTGTGCCAAGACTCGTGCTGCGCACGCTTTGTGGTTGGAGTGAGAAACAGGTTCCTTGGGGTTTTCTGCGAAACGCTTTAGCAGCCCGTTGGTGCTAGTATGGAGTCAGGGGATGGATGAAGCGGAGAGCCCCGTTTGGAGTGAGGCTGCAAAGGGCATGCCAAGAGAAGTGTTTTGCTGTGCCAAGACTCGTGCTGCGCACGCTTTGTGGTTGGAGTGAGAAACAGGTTCCTTGGTGTTTTCTGCGAAACGCTTTAGCAGGCCGTTGGTGCTGATATGGAGTCAGGGGATGGATGAAGCGGAGAGCCCCGTTTGGAGTGAGGCTGCAAAGGGCATGCCAAAGGAAGTGTTTTGCTGTGCCAAGACTCGTGCTGCGCACGCTTTGTGCCTGGAGTGAGAAACAGGTTCCTTGGTGTTTTCTGCGAAACGCTTTAGCAGCCCGTTGGTGCTAGTATGGAGTCAGGGGACGGATGAAGCAGAGAGCCCCGTTTGGAGTGAGGCTGCAAAGGGCATGCCAAAGGAAGTGTTTTGCTGTGCCAAGACTCGTGCTGCGCACGCTTTGTGCTTGGAGTGAGAAACAGGTTCCTTGGTGTTTTCTGCGAAACGCTTTAGCAGCCCGTTGGTGCTAGTATGGAGTCAGGGGACGGATGAAGCGGAGAGCCCCGTTTGGAGTGAGGCTGCAAAGGGCATGCCAAAGGAAGTGTTTTGCTGTGCCAAGACTCGTGCTGCGCACGCTTTGTGGTTGGAGTGAGAAACAGGTTCCTTGGTGTTTTCTGTGAAACGCTTTAGCAGCCCGTTGTTGCTGGTATGGAGTCAGGGGATGGATGAAGCGGAGAGCCCCGTTTGGAGTGAGGCTGCAAAGGGCATGCCAAAGGAAGTGTTTTGCTGTGCCAAGACTCATGCTGCGCACGCTTTGTGGTTGGAGTGAGAAACAGGTTCCTTGGTGTTTTCTGTGAAACGCTTTAGCAGCCCGCTGGTGCTGGTATGGAGTCAGGGGATGGATGAAGCGGAGAGCCCCGTTTGGAGTGAGGCTGCAAAGGGCATGCCAAAGGAAGTGTTTTGCTGTGCCAAGACTCGTGCTGCGCACGCTTTGTGGTTGGAGTGAGAAACAGGTTCCTTGGTGTTTTCTGCGAAACGCTTTAGCAGCCCGTTGGTGCTAGTATGGAGTCAGGGGATGGATGAAGCGGAGAGCCCCGTTTGGAGTGAGGCTGCAAAGGGCATGCCAAGGGAAGTGTTGTCCTGTGCAAAGACTCGTGCTGCGCAGAGTTTGTGGTTGGAGTGAGAAACAGGTTTGTAGGTGTTTTCTGCGAAACGCTTTAGCAGCCCGTTGGTGCTAGTATGGAGTTAGGGGCTGGATGAAGCGGAGAGCCCCGTTTGGAGTGAGGCTGCAAAGGGCATGCCAACGGAAGTGTTCTGCTGTGCCAAGACTCATGCTGCGCACACTTTGTGGTTGGATTGAGAAACAGGTTCCTTGGTTTTTTCTGCGAAACGCTTTAGCAGGCCGTTGGTGCTAGTATGGAGTTAGGGGACGGATGAAGCGGAGAGCCCCGTTTGGAGTGAGGCTACAAAGGGCATGCCAAGGGAAGTGTTGTGCTGTGCCAAGACTCGTGCTGCGCATACTTTGTGGTTGGAGTGAGAAAGAGGTTCATTGGTGTTTTCTGCGAAACGCTTTAGCATCCCGTTGGTGCTTGTATGGAGTTAGGGGATGGATGAAGCGGAGAGCCCCGTTTGGAGTGAGGCTGCAAAGGGCATGCCAAGGGAAGTGTTGTGCTGTGCAAAGACTCGTGCTGTGCACACTTTGTGGTTTGAGTGAGAAACAGGTTTGTAGGTGTTTTCTGCGAAACGCTTTAGCAGCCCGTTGGTGCTAGTATCGAGTTAGGGGCTGGATGAAGCGGAGAGCCCCGTTTGGAGTGAGGCTGCAAAGGGCATGCCAAGGGAAGGGTTCTGCTGTGCTAAGACTCGGGTTGCACACACTTTGTGGTTGGAGTGAGAAAGAGGTTTGTAGGTGTTTTCTGCGAAACACTTTAGTAGCCCATTGGTGCTAGTATGGAGTTAGGGGATGGATGAAGCGGAGATCCCCGTTTGGAGTGAGGCTGCAAAGGGCATGCCAAGGGAAGTGTTCTGCTGTGCCAAGACTCATGCTGTGCACACTTTGTGGTTGGAGTGAGAAACAGGTTCCTTGGTGTTTTCTGCGAAACGCTTTAGCAGGCCGTTGGTGCTAGTATGGAGTCAGGGGATGGATGAAGCGGAGAGCCCCGTTTGGAGTGAGGCTGCAAAGGGCATGCCAAAGGAAGTGTTTTGCTGTGCCAAGACTCGTGCTGCGCACGCTTTGTGGTTGGAGTGAGAAACAGGTTCCTTGGTGTTTTCTGCGAAACGCTTTAGCAGCCCGTTGGTGCTAGTATGGAGTCAGGGGATGGATGAAGCGGAGAGCCCCGTTTGGAGTGAGGCTGCAAAGGGCATGCCAAAGGAAGTGTTTTGCTGTGCCAAGACTCGTGCTGCGCACGCTTTGTGGTTGGAGTGAGAAACAGGTTCCTTGGTGTTTTCTGTGAAACGCTTTAGCAGCCCGCTGGTGCTGGTATGGAGTCAGGGGATGGATGAAGCGGAGAGCCCCGTTTGGAGTGAGGCTGCAAAGGGCATGCCAAAGGAAGTGTTTTGCTGTGCCAAGACTCGTGCTGCGCACGCTTTGTGGTTGGAGTGAGAAACAGGTTCCTTGGTGTTTTCTGTGAAACGCTTTAGCAGCCCGCTGGTGCTGGTATGGAGTCAGGGGATGGATGAAGCGGAGAGCCCCGTTTGGAGTGAGGCTGCAAAGGGCATGCCAAAGGAAGTGTTTTGCTGTGCCAAGACTCGTGCTGCGCACGCTTTGTGGTTGGAGTGAGAAACAGGTTCCTTGGTGTTTTCTGCGAAACGCTTTAGCAGCCCGTTGGTGCTAGTATGGAGTCAGGGGATGGATGAAGCGGAGAGCCCCGTTTGGAGTGAGGCTGCAAAGGGCATGCCAAGGGAAGTGTTGTCCTGTGCAAAGACTCGTGCTGCGCAGAGTTTGTGGTTGGAGTGAGAAACAGGTTTGTAGGTGTTTTCTGCGAAACGCTTTAGCAGCCCGTTGGTGCTAGTATGGAGTTAGGGGCTGGATGAAGCGGAGAGCCCCGTTTGGAGTGAGGCTGCAAAGGGCATGCCAACGGAAGTGTTCTGCTGTGCCAAGACTCATGCTGCGCACACTTTGTGCTTGGATTGAGAAACAGGTTCCTTGGTTTTTTCTGCGAAACGCTTTAGCAGGCCGTTGGTGCTAGTATGGAGTTAGGGGACGGATGAAGCGGAGAGCCCCGTTTGGAGTGAGGCTACAAAGGGCATGCCAAGGGAAGTGTTGTGCTGTGCCAAGACTCGTGCTGCGCATACTTTGTGGTTGGAGTGAGAAAGAGGTTCATTGGTGTTTTCTGCGAAACGCTTTAGCATCCCGTTGGTGCTTGTATGGAGTTAGGGGATGGATGAAGCGGAGAGCCCCGTTTGGAGTGAGGCTGCAAAGGGCATGCCAAGGGAAGTGTTGTGCTGTGCAAAGACTCGTGCTGTGCACACTTTGTGGTTTGAGTGAGAAACAGGTTTGTAGGTGTTTTCTGCGAAACGCTTTAGCAGCCCGTTGGTGCTAGTATCGAGTTAGGGGCTGGATGAAGCGGAGAGCCCCGTTTGGAGTGAGGCTGCAAAGGGCATGCCAAGGGAAGGGTTCTGCTGTGCTAAGACTCGGGTTGCACACACTTTGTGGTTGGAGTGAGAAAGAGGTTTGTAGGTGTTTTCTGCGAAACACTTTAGTAGCCCATTGGTGCTAGTATGGAGTTAGGGGATGGATGAAGCGGAGATCCCCGTTTGGAGTGAGGCTGCAAAGGGCATGCCAAGGGAAGTGTTCTGCTGTGCCAAGACTCATGCTGTGCACACTTTGTGGTTGGAGTGAGAAACAGGTTCCTTGGTGTTTTCTGCGAAACGCTTTAGCAGGCCGTTGGTGCTAGTATGGAGTCAGGGGATGGATGAAGCGGAGAGCCCCGTTTGGAGTGAGGCTGCAAAGGGCATGCCAAAGGAAGTGTTTTGCTGTGCCAAGACTCGTGCTGCGCACGCTTTGTGGTTGGAGTGAGAAACAGGTTCCTTGGTGTTTTCTGCGAAACGCTTTAGCAGCCCGTTGGTGCTAGTATGGAGTCAGGGGATGGATGAAGCGGAGAGCCCCGTTTGGAGTGAGGCTGCAAAGGGCATGCCAAAGGAAGTGTTTTGCTGTGCCAAGACTCGTGCTGCGCACGCTTTGTGGTTGGAGTGAGAAACAGGTGTGTTGGTGTTTTCTGCGAAACGCTTTAGCAGGCCGTTGGTGCTAGTATGGAGTCAGGGGATGGATGAAGCGGAGAGCCCCGTTTGGTTGAGGCTGCAAAGGGCATGCCAAAGGAAGTGTTTTGCTGTGCCAAGACTCGTGCTGCGCACGCTTTGTGGTTGGAGTGAGAAACAGGTTCCTTGGTGTTTTCTGCGAAACGCTTTAGCAGCCCGTTGGTGCTAGTATGGAGTCAGGGGATGGATGAAGCGGAGAGCCCCGTTTGGAGTGAGGCTGCAAAGGGCATGCCAAGAGAAGTGTTCTGCTGTGCCAAGACTCGTGCTGCGCACGCTTTGTGGTTGGAGTGAGAAACAGGTTTGTTGGTGTTTTCTGCGAAACGCTTTAGCAGCCCGTTGGTGCTAGTATGGAGTTAGGGGATGGATGAAGCGGAGAGCCCCGTTTGGAGTGAGGCTGCAAAGGGCATGCCAAGGGAAGTGTTGTCCTGTGCAAAGACTCGTGCTGCGCAGAGTTTGTGGTTGGAGTGAGAAACAGGTTTGTAGGTGTTTTCTGCGAAACGCTTTAGCATCCCGTTGGTGCTAGTATGGAGTTAGGGGCTGGATGAAGCGGAGAGCCCCGTTTGGAGTGAGGCTGCAAAGGGCATGCCAACGGAAGTGTTCTGCTGTGCCAAGACTCATGCTGCGCACACTTTGTGGTTGGATTGAGAAACAGGTTCCTTGGTGTTTTCTGCGAAACGCTTTAGCAGCCCGTTGGTGCTAGTATGGAGTTAGGGGACGGATGAAGCGGAGAGCCCCGTTTGGAGTGAGGCTACAAAGGGCATGCCAAGGGAAGTGTTGTGCTGTGCCAAGACTCGTGCTGCGCATACTTTGTGGTTGGAGTGAGAAAGAGGTTCATTGGTGTTTTCTGCGAAACGCTTTAGCATCCCGTTGGTGCTTGTATGGAGTTAGGGGATGGATGAAGCGGAGAGCCCCGTTTGGAGTGAGGCTGCAAAGGGCATGCCAAGGGAAGTGTTGTGCTGTGCCAAGACTCGTGCTGCGCACGCTTTGTGGTTGGAGTGAGAAACAGGTTCCTTGGTGTTTTCTGCGAAACGCTTTAGCAGCCCGTTGGTGCTAGTATGGAGTCAGGGGATGGATGAAGCGGAGAGCCCCGTTTGGAGTGAGGCTGCAAAGGGCATGCCAAAGTAAGTGTTTTGCTGTGCCAAGACTCGTGCTGCGCACGCTTTGTGGTTGGAGTGAGAAACAGGTTCCTTGGTGTTTTCTGCGAAACGCTTTAGCAGCCCGTTGGTGCTAGTATGGAGTCAGGGGATGGATGAAGCGGAGAGCCCCGTTTGGAGTGAGGCTGCAAAGGGCATGCCAAGAGAAGTGTTTTGCTGTGCCAAGACTCGTGCTGCGCACGCTTTGTGCTTGGAGTGAGAAACAGGTTCCTTGGTGTTTTCTGCGAAACGCTTTAGCAGGCCGTTGGTGCTAGTATGGAGTCAGGGGATGGATGAAGCGGAGAGCCCCGTTTGGAGTGAGGCTGCAAAGGGCATGCCAAAGGAAGTGTTTTGCTGTGCCAAGACTCGTGCTGCGCGCGCTTTGTGGTTGGATTGAGAAACAGGTTCCTTGGTGTTTTCTGTGAAACGCTTTAGCAGCCCGTTGGTGCTGGTATGGAGTCAGGGGATGGATGAAGCGGAGAGCCCCGTTTGGAGTGAGGCTGCAAAGGGCATGCCAAAGGAAGTGTTTTGCTGTGCCAAGACTCGTGCTGCGCACGCTTTGTGGTTGGAGTGAGAAACAGGTTCCTTGGTGTTTTCTGCGAAACGCTTTAGCAGCCCGTTGGTGCTAGTATGGAGTCAGGGGATGGATGAAGCGGAGAGCCCCATTTGGAGTGAGGCTGCAAAGGGCATGCCAAGAGAAGTGTTTTGCTGTGCCAAGACTCGTGCTGCGCACGCTTTGTGGTTGGAGTGAGAAACAGGTGTGTTGGTGTTTTCTGCGAAACGCTTTAGCAGGCCGTTGGTGCTGATATGGAGTCAGGGGATGGATGAAGCGGAGAGCCCCGTTTGGAGTGAGGCTGCAAAGGGCATGCCAAAGGAAGTGTTTTGCTGTGCCAAGACTCGTGCTGCGCACGCTTTGTGGTTGGAGTGAGAAACAGGTTCCTTGGTGTTTTCTGCGAAACGCTTTAGCAAGCCGTTGGTGCTAGTATGGAGTCAGGGGATGCATGAAGCGGAGAGCCCCGTTTGGAGTGAGGCTGCAAAGGGCATGCCAAAGGAAGTGTTTTGCTGTGCCAAGACTCGTGCTGCGCACGCTTTGTGCTTGGAGTGAGAAACAGGTTCCTTGGTGTTTTCTGCGAAACGCTTTAGCAGCCCGTTGGTGCTAGTATGGAGTCAGGGGATGGATGAAGCGGAGAGCCCCGTTTGGAGTGAGGCTGCAAAGGGCATGCCAAAGGAAGTGTTTTGCTGTGCCAAGACTCGTGCTGCGCACGCTTTGTGGTTGGAGTGAGAAACAGGTTCCTTGGTGTTTTCTGCGAAACGCTTTAGCAGCCCGTTGGTGCTAGTATGGAGTCAGGGGACGGATGAAGCAGAGAGCCCCGTTTGGAGTGAGGCTGCAAAGGGCATGCCAAAGGAAGTGTTTTGCTGTGCCAAGACTCGTGCTGCGCACGCTTTGTGGTTGGAGTGAGAAACAGGTTCCTTGGTGTTTTCTGCCAAACGCTTTAGCAGCCCGTTGGTACTAGTATGGAGTCAGGGGACGGATGAAGCGGAGAGCCCCGTTTGGAGTGAGGCTGCAAAGGGCATGCCAAAGGAAGTGTTTTGCTGTGCCAAGACTCGTGCTGCGCACGCTTTGTGGTTGGAGTGAGAAACAGGTTCCTTGGTGTTTTCTGTGAAACGCTTTAGCAGCCCGTTGTTGCTGGTATGGAGTCAGGGGATGGATGAAGCGGAGAGCCCCGTTTGGAGTGAGGCTGCAAAGGGCATGCCAAAGGAAGTGTTTTGCTGTGCCAAGACTCGTGCTGCGCACGCTTTGTGGTTGGAGTGAGAAACAGGTTCCTTGGTGTTTTCTGCGAAACGCTTTAGCAGCCCGTTGGTGCTAGTATGGAGTCAGGGGATGGATGAAGCGGAGAGCCCCGTTTGGAGTGAGGCTGCAAAGGGCATGCCAAAGGAAGTGTTTTGCTGTGCCAAGACTCGTGCTGCGCACGCTTTGTGGTTGGAGTGAGAAACAGGTTCCTTGGTGTTTTCTGCGAAACGCTTTAGCATCCCGTTGGTGCTTGTATGGAGTTAGGGGATGGATGAAGCGGAGAGCCCCGTTTGGAGTGAGGCTGCAAAGGGCATGCCAAAGGAAGTGTTTTGCTGTGCCAAGACTCGTGCTGCGCACGCTTTGTGGTTGGAGTGAGAAACAGGTTCCTTGGTGTTTTCTGCGAAACGCTTTAGCAGCCCGTTGGTGCTAGTATGGAGTCAGGGGATGGATGAAGCGGAGAGCCCCGTTTGGTTGAGGCTGCAAAGGGCATGCCAAAGGAAGTGTTTTGCTGTGCCAAGACTCGTGCTGCGCACGCTTTGTGGTTGGAGTGAGAAACAGGTTCCTTGGTGTTTTCTGCGAAACGCTTTAGCAGCCCGTTGGTGCTAGTATGGAGTCAGGGGATGGATGAAGCGGAGAGCCCCGTTTGGAGTGAGGCTGCAAAGGGCATGCCAAGAGAAGTGTTCTGCTGTGCCAAGACTCGTGCTGCGCACGCTTTGTGGTTGGAGTGAGAAACAGGTTTGTTGGTGTTTTCTGCGAAACGCTTTAGCAGCCCGTTGGTGCTAGTATGGAGTTAGGGGATGGATGAAGCGGAGAGCCCCGTTTGGAGTGAGGCTGCAAAGGGCATGCCAAGGGAAGTGTTGTCCTGTGCAAAGACTCGTGCTGCGCAGAGTTTGTGGTTGGAGTGAGAAACAGGTTTGTAGGTGTTTTCTGCGAAACGCTTTAGCATCCCGTTGGTGCTAGTATGGAGTTAGGGGCTGGATGAAGCGGAGAGCCCCGTTTGGAGTGAGGCTGCAAAGGGCATGCCAACGGAAGTGTTCTGCTGTGCCAAGACTCATGCTGCGCATACTTTGTGGTTGGAGTGAGAAAGAGGTTCATTGGTGTTTTCTGCGAAACGCTTTAGCATCACGTTGGTGCTTGTATGGAGTTAGGGGATGGATGAAGCGGAGAGCCCCGTTTGGAGTGAGGCTGCAAAGGGCATGCCAAGGGAAGTGTTGTGCTGTGCAAAGACTCGTGCTGTGCACACTTTGTCGTTGGAGTGAGAAACAGGTTCCTTGGTGTTTTCTGCGAAACGCTTTAGCAGCCCGTTGGTGCTAGTATGGAGTCAGGGGATGGATGAAGCGGAGAGCCCCGTTTGGAGTGAGGCTGCAAAGGGCATGCCAAAGGAAGTGTTTTGCTGTGCCAAGACTCGTGCTGCGCATACTTTGTGGTTGGAGTGAGAAACAGGTTCCTTGGTGTTTTCTGCGAAACGCTTTAGCAGCCCGTTGGTGCTAGTATGGAGTCAGGGGATGGATGAAGCGGAGAGCCCCGTTTGGAGTGAGGCTGCAAAGGGCATGCCAAAGGAAGTGTTTTGCTGTGCCAAGACTCGTGCTGCGCACGCTTTGTGGTTGGAGTGAGAAACAGGTTCCTTGGTGTTTTCTGCGAAACGCTTTAGTAGGCCGTTGGTGCTAGTATGGAGTCAGGGGATGGATGAAGCGGAGAGCCCCATTTGGAGTGAGGCTGCAAAGGGCATGCCAAAGGAAGTGTTTTGCTGTGCCAAGACTCGTGCTGCGCACGCTTTGTGGTTGGAGTGAGAAACAGGTTCCTTGGTGTTTTCTACGAAACGCTTTAGCAGCCCGTTGGTGCTAGTATGGAGTCAGGGGATGGATGAAGCGGAGAGCCCCGTTTGGAGTGAGGCTGCAAAGGGCATGCCAAAGGAAGTGTTTTGCTGTGCCAAGACTCGTGCTGCGCACGCTTTGTGGTTGGAGTGAGAAACAGGTTCCTTGGTGTTTTCTGCGAAACGCTTTAGCAGCCCGTTGGTGCTAGTATGGAGTCAGGGGATGGATGAAGCGGAGAGCCCCGTTTGGAGTGAGGCTGCAAAGGGCATGCCAAGAGAAGTGTTCTGCTGTGCCAAGACTCATGCTGCGCATACTTTGTGGTTGGAGTGAGAAAGAGGTTCATTGGTGTTTTCTGCGAAACGCTTTAGCATCCCGTTGGTGCTTGTATGGAGTTAGGGGATGGATGAAGCGGAGAGCCCCGTTTGGAGTGAGGCTGCAAAGGGCATGCCAAGGGAAGTGTTGTGCTGTGCAAAGACTCGTGCTGCGCACGCTTTGTGCTTGGAGTGAGAAACAGGTTCCTTGGTGTTTTCTGCGAAACGCTTTAGCAGGCCGTTGGTGCTAGTATGGAGTCAGGGGATGGATGAAGCGGAGAGCCCCGTTTGGAGTGAGGCTGCAAAGGGCATGCCAAAGGAAGTGTTTTGCTGTGCCAAGACTCGTGCTGCGCGCGCTTTGTGGTTGGATTGAGAAACAGGTTCCTTGGTGTTTTCTGTGAAACGCTTTAGCAGCCCGTTGGTGCTGGTATGGAGTCAGGGGATGGATGAAGCGGAGAGCCCCGTTTGGAGTGAGGCTGCAAAGGGCATGCCAAAGGAAGTGTTTTGCTGTGCCAAGACTCGTGCTGCGCACGCTTTGTGGTTGGAGTGAGAAACAGGTTCCTTGGTGTTTTCTGCGAAACGCTTTAGCAGCCCGTTGGTGCTAGTATGGAGTCAGGGGATGGATGAAGCGGAGAGCCCCATTTGGAGTGAGGCTGCAAAGGGCATGCCAAGAGAAGTGTTTTGCTGTGCCAAGACTCGTGCTGCGCACGCTTTGTGGTTGGAGTGAGAAACAGGTTCCTTGGTGTTTTCTGCGAAACGCTTTAGCAAGCCGTTGGTGCTAGTATGGAGTCAGGGGATGGATGAAGCGGAGAGCCCCGTTTGGAGTGAGGCTGCAAAGGGCATGCCAAAGGAAGTGTTTTGCTGTGCCAAGACTCGTGCTGCGCACGCTTTGTGGTTGGAGTGAGAAACAGGTTCCTTGGTGTTTTCTGCGAAACGCTTTAGCAGGCCGTTGGTGCTAGTATGGAGTCAGGGGATGGATGAAGCGGAGAGCCCCGTTTGGAGTGAGGCTGCAAAGGGCATGCCAAAGGAAGTGTTTTGCTGTGCCAAGACTCGTGCTGCGCGCGCTTTGTGCTTGGAGTGAGAAACAGGTTCCTTGGTGTTTTCTGTGAAACGCTTTAGCAGCCCGTTGGTGCTGGTATGGAGTCAGGGGATGGATGAAGCGGAGAGCCCCGTTTGGAGTGAGGCTGCAAAGGGCATGCCAAAGGAAGTGTTTTGCTGTGCCAAGACTCGTGCTGCGCACGCTTTGTGGTTGGAGTGAGAAACAGGTTCCTTGGTGTTTTCTGCGAAACGCTTTAGCAGCCCGTTGGTGCTAGTATGGAGTCAGGGGATGGATGAAGCGGAGAGCCCCATTTGGAGTGAGGCTGCAAAGGGCATGCCAAGAGAAGTGTTTTGCTGTGCCAAGACTCGTGCTGCGCACGCTTTGTGGTTGGAGTGAGAAACAGGTGTGTTGGTGTTTTCTGCGAAACGCTTTAGCAGGCCGTTGGTGCTGATATGGAGTCAGGGGATGGATGAAGCGGAGAGCCCCGTTTGGAGTGAGGCTGCAAAGGGCATGCCAAAGGAAGTGTTTTGCTGTGCCAAGACTCGTGCTGCGCACGCTTTGTGGTTGGAGTGAGAAACAGGTTCCTTGGTGTTTTCTGCGAAACGCTTTAGCAAGCCGTTGGTGCTAGTATGGAGTCAGGGGATGGATGAAGCGGAGAGCCCCGTTTGGAGTGAGGCTGCAAAGGGCATGCCAAAGGAAGTGTTTTGCTGTGCCAAGACTCGTGCTGCGCACGCTTTGTGGTTGGAGTGAGAAACAGGTTCCTTGGTGTTTTCTGCGAAACGCTTTAGCAGCCCGTTGGTGCTAGTATGGAGTCAGGGGATGGATGAAGCGGAGAGCCCCGTTTGGAGTGAGGCTGCAAAGGGCATGCCAAAGGAAGTGTTTTGCTGTGCCAAGACTCGTGCTGCGCACGCTTTGTGGTTGGAGTGAGAAACAGGTTCCTTGGTGTTTTCTGCGAAACGCTTTAGCAGCCCGTTGGTGCTAGTATGGAGTCAGGGGACGGATGAAGCAGAGAGCCCCGTTTGGAGTGAGGCTGCAAAGGGCATGCCAAAGGAAGTGTTTTGCTGTGCCAAGACTCGTGCTGCGCACGCTTTGTGGTTGGAGTGAGAAACAGGTTCCTTGGTGTTTTCTGCCAAACGCTTTAGCAGCCCGTTGGTGCTAGTATGGAGTCAGGGGACGGATGAAGCGGAGAGCCCCGTTTGGAGTGAGGCTGCAAAGGGCATGCCAAAGGAAGTGTTTTGCTGTGCCAAGACTCGTGCTGCGCACGCTTTGTGGTTGGAGTGAGAAACAGGTTCCTTGGTGTTTTCTGTGAAACACTTTAGCAGCCCGTTGTTGCTGGTATGGAGTCAGGGGATGGATGAAGCGGAGAGCCCCGTTTGGAGTGAGGCTGCAAAGGGCATGCCAAAGGAAGTGTTTTGCTGTGCCAAGACTCGTGCTGCGCACGCTTTGTGGTTGGAGTGAGAAACAGGTTCCTTGGTGTTTTCTGCGAAACGCTTTAGCAGCCCGTTGGTGCTAGTATGGAGTCAGGGGATGGATGAAGCGGAGAGCCCCGTTTGGAGTGAGGCTGCAAAGGGCATGCCAAAGGAAGTGTTTTGCTGTGCCAAGACTCGTGCTGCGCACGCTTTGTGGTTGGAGTGAGAAACAGGTTCCTTGGTGTTTTCTGCGAAACGCTTTAGCATCCCGTTGGTGCTTGTATGGAGTTAGGGGATGGATGAAGCGGAGAGCCCCGTTTGGAGTGAGGCTGCAAAGGGCATGCCAAAGGAAGTGTTTTGCTGTGCCAAGACTCGTGCTGCGCACGCTTTGTGGTTGGAGTGAGAAACAGGTTCCTTGGTGTTTTCTACGAAACGCTTTAGCAGCCCGTTGGTGCTAGTATGGAGTCAGGGGATGGATGAAGCGGAGAGCCCCGTTTGGTTGAGGCTGCAAAGGGCATGCCAAAGGAAGTGTTTTGCTGTGCCAAGACTCGTGCTGCGCACGCTTTGTGGTTGGAGTGAGAAACAGGTGTGTTGGTGTTTTCTGCGAAACGCTTTAGCAGCCCGTTGGTGCTAGTATGGAGTCAGGGGATGGATGAAGCGGAGAGCCCCGTTTGGAGTGAGGCTGCAAAGGGCATGCCAAGAGAAGTGTTCTGCTGTGCCAAGACTCGTGCTGCGCACGCTTTGTGGTTGGAGTGAGAAACAGGTTTGTTGGTGTTTTCTGCGAAACGCTTTAGCAGCCCGTTGGTGCTAGTATGGAGTTAGGGGATGGATGAAGCGGAGAGCCCCGTTTGGAGTGAGGCTGCAAAGGGCATGCCAAGGGAAGTGTTGTCCTGTGCAAAGACTCGTGCTGCGCAGAGTTTGTGGTTGGAGTGAGAAACAGGTTTGTAGGTGTTTTCTGCGAAACGCTTTAGCATCCCGTTGGTGCTAGTATGGAGTTAGGGGCTGGATGAAGCGGAGAGCCCCGTTTGGAGTGAGGCTGCAAAGGGCATGCCAACGGAAGTGTTCTGCTGTGCCAAGACTCATGCTGCGCATACTTTGTGGTTGGAGTGAGAAAGAGGTTCATTGGTGTTTTCTGCGAAACGCTTTAGCATCACGTTGGTGCTTGTATGGAGTTAGGGGATGGATGAAGCGGAGAGCCCCGTTTGGAGTGAGGCTGCAAAGGGCATGCCAAGGGAAGTGTTGTGCTGTGCAAAGACTCGTGCTGTGCACACTTTGTCGTTGGAGTGAGAAACAGGTTCCTTGGTGTTTTCTGCGAAACGCTTTAGCAGGCCGTTGGTGCTAGTATGGAGTCAGGGGATGGATGAAGCGGAGAGCCCCGTTTGGAGTGAGGCTGCAAAGGGCATGCCAAAGGAAGTGTTTTGCTGTGCCAAGACTCGTGCTGCGCATACTTTGTGGTTGGAGTGAGAAACAGGTTCCTTGGTGTTTTCTGCGAAACGCTTTAGCAGGCCGTTGGTGCTAGTATGGAGTCAGGGGATGGATGAAGCGGAGAGCCCCGTTTGGAGTGAGGCTGCAAAGGGCATGCCAAAGGAAGTGTTTTGCTGTGCCAAGACTCGTGCTGCGCACGCTTTGTGGTTGGAGTGAGAAACAGGTTCCTTGGTGTTTTCTGCGAAACGCTTTAGTAGGCCGTTGGTGCTAGTATGGAGTCAGGGGATGGATGAAGCGGAGAGCCCCATTTGGAGTGAGGCTGCAAAGGGCATGCCAAAGGAAGTGTTTTGCTGTGCCAAGACTCGTGCTGCGCACGCTTTGTGGTTGGAGTGAGAAACAGGTTCCTTGGTGTTTTCTACGAAACGCTTTAGCAGCCCGTTGGTGCTAGTATGGAGTCAGGGGATGGATGAAGCGGAGAGCCCCGTTTGGAGTGAGGCTGCAAAGGGCATGCCAAGAGAAGTGTTCTGCTGTGCCAAGACTCATGCTGCGCATACTTTGTGGTTGGAGTGAGAAAGAGGTTCATTGGTGTTTTCTGCGAAACGCTTTAGCATCCCGTTGGTGCTTGTATGGAGTTAGGGGATGGATGAAGCGGAGAGCCCCGTTTGGAGTGAGGCTGCAAAGGGCATGCCAAGGGAAGTGTTGTGCTGTGCAAAGACTCGTGCTGTGCACACTTTGTCGTTGGAGTGAGAAACAGGTTCCTTGGTGTTTTCTGCGAAACGCTTTAGCAGGCCGTTGGTGCTAGTATGGAGTCAGGGGATGGATGAAGCGGAGAGCCCCGTTTGGAGTGAGGCTGCAAAGGGCATGCCAAAGGAAGTGTTTTGCTGTGCCAAGACTCGTGCTGCGTAGAGTTTGTGGTTGGAGTGAGAAACAGGTTCCTTGGTGTTTTCTGCGAAACGCTTTAGCAGGCCGTTGGTGCTAGTATGGAGTCAGGGGATGGATGAAGCGGAGAGCCCCGTTTGGAGTGAGGCTGCAAAGGGCATGCCAAGAGAAGTGTTTTGCTGTGCCAAGACTCGTGCTGCGCACGCTTTGTGGTTGGAGTGAGAAACAGGTTCCTTGGTGTTTTCTGCGAAACGCTTTAGCATCCCGTTGGTGCTAGTATGGAGTCAGGGGATGGATGAAGCGGAGAGCCCCGTTTGGAGTGAGGCTGCAAAGGGCATGCCAAAGGAAGTGTTTTGCTGTGCCAAGACTCGTGCTGCGCGCGCTTTGTGGTTGGATTGAGAAACAGGTTCCTTGGTGTTTTCTGTGAAACGCTTTAGCAGCCCGTTGGTGCTGGTATGGAGTCAGGGGATGGATGAAGCGGAGAGCCCCGTTTGGAGTGAGGCTGCAAAGGGCATGCCAAAGGAAGTGTTTTGCTGTGCCAAGACTCGTGCTGCGCACGCTTTGTGGTTGGAGTGAGAAACAGGTTCCTTGGTGTTTTCTGCGAAACGCTTTAGCAGGCCGTTGGTGCTGATATGGAGTCAGGGGATGGATGAAGCGGAGAGCCCCGTTTGGAGTGAGGCTGCAAAGGGCATGCCAAAGGAAGTGTTTTGCTGTGCCAAGACTCGTGCTGCGCACGCTTTGTGGTTGGAGTGAGAAACAGGTTCCTTGGTGTTTTCTGCGAAACGCTTTAGCAGCCCGTTGGTGCTAGTATGGAGTCAGGTGATGGATGAAGCGGAGAGCCCCGTTTGGAGTGAGGCTGCAAAGGGCATGGCAAAGGAAGTGTTTTGCTGTGCCAAGACTCGTGCTGCGCACGCTTTGTGGTTGGAGTGAGAAACAGGTTCCTTGGTGTTTTCTGCGAAACGCTTTAGCAGCCCGTTGGTGCTAGTATGGAGTCAGGGGACGGATGAAGCAGAGAGCCCCGTTTGGAGTGAGGCTGCAAAGGGCATGCCAAAGGAAGTGTTTTGCTGTGCCAAGACTCGTGCTGCGCACGCTTTGTGGTTGGAGTGAGAAACAGGTTCCTTGGTGTTTTCTGCGAAACGCTTTAGCAGCCCGTTGGTGCTAGTATGGAGTCAGGGGACGGATGAAGCGGAGAGCCCCGTTTGGAGTGAGGCTGCAAAGGGCATGCCAAAGGAAGTGTTTTGCTGTGCCAAGACTCGTGCTGCGCACGCTTTGTGGTTGGAGTGAGAAACAGGTTCCTTGGTGTTTTCTGTGAAACGCGTTAGCAGCCCGTTGTTGCTGGTATGGAGTCAGGGGATGGATGAAGCGGAGAGCCCCGTTTGGAGTGAGGCTGCAAAGGGCATGCCAAAGGAAGTGTTTTGCTGTGCCAAGACTCGTGCTGCGCACGCTTTGTGTTTGGAGTGAGAAACAGGTGTGTTGGTGTTTTCTGCGAAACGCTTTAGCAGCCCGTTGGTGCTAGTATGGAGTCAGGGGACGGATGAAGCAGAGAGCCCCGTTTGGAGTGAGGCTGCAAAGGGCATGCCAAAGGAAGTGTTTTGCTGTGCCAGGACTCGTGCTGCGCACGCTTTGTGGTTGGATTGAGAAACAGGTTCCTTGGTGTTTTCTGCGAAACGCTTTAGCAGCCCGTTGGTGCTAGTATGGAGTCAGGGGACGGATGAAGCGGAGAGCCCCGTTTGGAGTGAGGCTGCAAAGGGCATGCCAAAGGAAGTGTTTTGCTGTGCCAAGACTCGTGCTGCGCACGCTTTGTGGTTGGAGTGAGAAACAGGTTCCTTGGTATTTTCTGTGAAACGCGTTAGCAGCCCGTTGTTGCTGGTATGGAGTCAGGGGATGGATGAAGCGGAGAGCCCCGTTTGGAGTGAGGCTGCAAAGGGCATGCCAAAGGAAGTGTTTTGCTGTGCCAAGACTCATGCTGCGCATGCTTTGTGGTTGGAGTGAGAAACAGGTTCCTTGGTGTTTTCTGCGAAACGCTTTAGCAGCCCGTTGGTGCTAGTATGGAGTCAGGGGATGGATGAAGCGGAGAGCCCCGTTTGGAGTGAGGCTGCAAAGGGCATGCCAAAGGAAGTGTTTTGCTGTGCCAAGACTCGTGCTGCGCACGCTTTGTGGTTGGAGTGAGAAACAGGTTCCTTGGTGTTTTCTGCGAAACGCTTTAGCAGCCCGTTGGTGCTAGTATGGAGTCAGGGGATGGATGAAGCGGAGAGCCCCGTTTGGAGTGAGGCTGCAAAGGGCATGCCAAGAGAAGTGTTTTGCTGTGCCAAGACTCGTGCTGCGCACGCTTTGTGGTTGGAGTGAGAAACAGGTTCCTTGGTGTTTTCTGCGAAACGCTTTAGCAGGCCGTTGGTGCTAGTATGGAGTCAGGGGATGGATGAAGCGGAGAGCCCCGTTTGGAGTGAGGCTGCAAAGGGCATGCCAAGAGAAGTGTTTTGCTGTGCCAAGACTCTTGTTGCGCATGCTTTGTGGTTGGAGTGAGAAACAGGTTCCTTGGTGTTTTCTGCGAAACGCTTTAGCAGCCCGTTGGTGCTAGTATGGAGTCAGGGGAGGGATGAAGCGGAGAGCCCCGTTTGGAGTGAGGCTGCAAAGGGCATGCCAAAGGAAGTGTTTTGCTGTGCCAAGACTCGTGCTGCGCACGCTTTGTGGTTGGAGTGAGAAACAGGTTCCTTGGTGTTTTCTGCGAAACGCTTTAGCAGCCCGTTGGTGCTAGTATGGAGTCAGGGGATGGATGAAGCGGAGAGCCCCGTTTGGAGTGAGGCTGCAAAGGGCATGCCAAAGGAAGTGTTTTGCTGTGCCAAGACTCGTGCTGCGCACGCTTTGTGGTTGGAGTGAGAAACAGGTTCCTTGGTGTTTTCTGCGAAACGCTTTAGCAGCCCGTTGGTGCTAGTATGGAGTCAGGGGATGGATGAAGCGGAGAGCCCCGTTTGGAGTGAGGCTGCAAAGGGCATGCCAAGAGAAGTGTTTTGCTGTGCCAAGACTCGTGCTGCGCACGCTTTGTGGTTGGAGTGAGAAACAGGTTTGTTGGTGTTTTCTGCGAAACGCTTTAGCAGGCCGTTGGTGCTAGTATGGAGTTAGGGGATGGATGAAGCGGAGAGCCCCGTTTGGAGTGAGGCTGCAAAGGGCATGCCAAGGGAATGTTGTCCTGTGCAAAGACTCGTGCTGCGCAGAGTTTGTGGTTGGAGTGAGAAACAGGTTTGTAGGTGTTTTCTGCGAAACGCTTTAGCAGCCCGTTGGTGCTAGTATGGAGTCAGGTGATGGATGAAGCGGAGAGCCCCGTTTGGAGTGAGGCTGCAAAGGGCATGCCAAAGGAAGTGTTTTGCTGTGCCAAGACTCGTGCTGCGCACGCTTTGTGGTTGGAGTGAGAAACAGGTTCCTTGGTGTTTTCTGCGAAACGCTTTAGCAGCCCGTTGGTGCTAGTATGGAGTCAGGGGACGGATGAAGCAGAGAGCCCCGTTTGGAGTGAGGCTGCAAAGGGCATGCCAAAGGAAGTGTTTTGCTGTGCCAAGACTCGTGCTGCGCACGCTTTGTGGTTGGAGTGAGAAACAGGTTCCTTGGTGTTTTCTGCGAAACGCTTTAGCAGCCCGTTGGTGCTAGTATGGAGTCAGGGGATGGATGAAGCGGAGAGCCCCGTTTGGAGTGAGGCTGCAAAGGGCATGCCAAAGGAAGTGTTTTGCTGTGCCAAGACTCGTGCTGCGCACGCTTTGTGGTTGGAGTGAGAAACAGGTTCCTTGGTGTTTTCTGTGAAACGCTTTAGCAGCCCGTTGTGGCTGGTATGGAGTCAGGGGATGGATGAAGCGGAGAGCCCCGTTTGGAGTGAGGCTGCAAAGGGCATGCCAAAGGAAGTGTTTTGCTGTGCCAAGACTCGTGCTGCGCACGCTTTGTGGTTGGAGTGAGAAACAGGTTCCTTGGTGTTTTCTGCGAAACGCTTTAGCAGCCCGTTGGTGCTAGTATGGAGTCAGGGGATGGATGAAGCGGAGAGCCCCGTTTGGAGTGAGGCTGCAAAGGGCATGCCAAGAGAAGTGTTCTGCTGTGCCAAGACTCGTGCTGCGCACGCTTTGTGGTTGGAGTGAGAAACAGGTTTGTTGGTGTTTTCTGCGAAACGCTTTAGCAGCCCGTTGGTGCTAGTATGGAGTTAGGGGATGGATGAAGCGGAGAGCCCCGTTTGGAGTGAGGCTGCAAAGGGCATGCCAAGGGAAGGGTTCTGCTGTGCTAAGACTCGTGCTGCGCAGAGTTTGTGGTTGGAGTGAGAAACAGGTTTGTAGGTGTTTTCTGCGAAACGCTTTAGCAGCCCGTTGGTGCTAGTATGGAGTTAGGGGCTGGATGAAGCGGAGAGCCCCGTTTGGAGTGAGGCTGCAAAGGGCATGCCAACGGAAGTGTTCTGCTGTGCCAAGACTCATGCTGCGCACGCTTTGTGGTTGGAGTGAGAAACAGGTTCCTTGGTGTTTTCTGCGAAACGCTTTAGCAGCCCGTTGGTGCTAGTATGGAGTCAGGGGACGGATGAAGCGGAGAGCCTCGTTTGGAGTGAGGCTGCAAAGGGCATGCCAAAGGAAGTGTTTTGCTGTGCCAAGACTCGTGCTGCGCACGCTTTGTGTTGGAGTGAGAAACAGGTTCCTTGGTGTTTTCTGTG